>NW_024582700.1:331349-349603 GCF_018398535.1 Haplochromis burtoni | reverse complement strand
CAATTACTTTGATTTGTATAATGTCTTTCAAGAAACCAGAGGATGCTTTACAGAAGAGTACCAAAAAAAAGGTTAAAGGCTAAAGGTTTTGTTGAGGAGGTGAGTTTTGAGAAGTTGTTTCAAAGACTCAAGTGATCAGGCATTGCAAAGCTCATACAGAAGAGAGTGGGGACCAGAGGGTGGGGGCCGCCACACTTAAGACTGTTTACCTAAAGGTATGAAGGTTTTTGCGAGGGATAGGAAGAAGACCGGTGGTTGAGGACTGTAGCACCCGAAACTGTGTGTATAGCAGGTCAGAGAGATTCAAACTCAAATTCAGATTCAAATTCAAATTTTATTTGTCACACACACACAACCATACACAGTATGACATGGGGGTGAAATGCTTGTAGCTGTACAATGCCTGACCATTAAATGACAGAAGAAAAGTTTTACAATATTTACAATTTACAGGTTACTACAGAATTTACAAATTAACTTAGGAATTTACAGTAAAAAATGTGCAAATAGCAGAAGAGATTATAAAGAATTATAGGATTATAGGAAATGTGTGGTGGTGCGTGTGGTGATGTGTGTGAGAGTCCAGTCTTATAGTGACGTGTGTGGGAGAGTCCAGTCCTACACCTGGTTCAGGGCCCGAATAGCCTGGGGGAAGAAGCTCCTCCTCATTCTCTCTGTTTTGGCCTTAAGGGAGCGGAAGCGCTTCCCAGACCTCAACAGTGAGAAGAGTCCATTGTTGGGATGGGAGAGGTCCATCATAATCTTCCTAGCTTTGGACTTGCACCGCTTGGTGTAGATGGACAGCAGGTCAGGGAGCTCTGATTGAATGATGCGTTCGGCTGAGCGCACCACTCTTTGCAGATCTCGTCTGTCCTGCTTGGTGCTGTTCCCAAACCAGGTGCAGATGTTTGCCGTCAGGACGCTCTCGATGGTGCAGGAGTAGAAGTTCTTGAGCACCTTCAGTGGCAGATGGAAGTCTCTAAGTCTTCTGAGGAAGAAGAGACGCTGACGGGCTTTCTTAACCAGGGTGTTGATGTGACAGGACCATGACAGGTCCTGAGTGATGTGGACACCCAGGTATCGGAAACTGTCCACTCTCTCCACTGGCGTGCCACTGATGATGAGGGGTTTGTAATTCCTCGCCTGCTTTGTAGTGAAGTCCACGATCAGCTCCTTAGTCTTGCTGATGTTTAGGAGGAGGTTATTCTCCTGGCACCAGGTCTCCAGGTTCCTAATCTCCTCCAGGTAGGCCGTCTCGATGTTGTCGGAGATCAGGCCCACAACAGCAGTGTCGTCAGCAAACTTGACAATGGAGGTGGTGTCTGATGTGGCTACACAGTCATAAGTGTACAGTGAGTACAGCAGGGGGCTTAAAACACAGCCCTGAGGCACTCCAGTGCTGAGTGAGATGGAGGGGGAGACTTGTTTTCCCACCCTCACTGATTGGGGTCTGTCTGTGAGGAAGTTGAGGATCCACTGACACAGTGATGAGCTGAGTCCTAGATCCGTCAACTTGGTGAAAAGCTTAGAGGGAATTATTGTGTTGAATGCTGAACTGTAGTCCACGAACAGCATCCTAACATAATTCCCTCTGCCAGTGTCCAGGTGACTCAGGGATGTGTGGAGCAGGTGAGATATGGCATCGTCTGTGGAACGATTAGTCCGGTAAGCAAACTGAAGTGAGTCGATGGTGGCAGGAAGTGAAGAAGTGATGTGATCTCTCATCAGTCTTTCAAAACACTTCATCACAATTGAAGTCAGTGCTACTGGACGGTAGTCATTGTGGCAAGCGGGCTGTTGTTTCTTTGGAACAGGGACAATAATGGACTGTTTGAAGCACGTGGGAACCACAGCTTGGGCCAGGGAGAGGTTGAAGATCTCCGTGAACACCGGTGCTAGCTGGATCAGCGCAGGCTCTCAGGACCCGGCCAGGGATTGCATCTGGTCCTGCTGCCTTCCTGGTGTTCACCCTCCTGAAGGTGTTCCTCACGGCATGCTCTGTGATGACGAATGCATTTTCTTCACTGGTGCACTCCGAGCGCGCGCAGCCGTTTGTTGTTTTAATTGCTGCGGCGTCGAAGCGAGCATAAAACGTGTTCAGCTCATCAGCCAGTGAAGCATCGGCATTCATCATTGAAGAAGCTGGTCGTTTATAGTCCGTTATAGTCCGCAGTCCTTTCCACAGGCTCCTAGAGTCGCACTGTCGTAGCTGTGACTCTAGTTTTTCCCCGTAGCTCCGCTTTGCCTTTCGACCGCGCTGCGCACGTTGTAGGACGCAGCCTTGTATAGGTCCATATTACCGGAGACAAGCCCTTCATTGTAGGCAGCGGTGCGTGATCTCAGAGCGTCGCGGATGTTTTTATCCACCCACGGCTTCTGGTTGGGAAACGTTCGGATGATAGTTCTTTCTGCTGTGTCGTCCGCTAGTTTCCCGATAAATCCCACAACCGCTTCCGTAAACATGTTGATGTCATCAGAGCTGCGCCGAAACATGTCCCAGTCTGCGTCATCCAGTGCGTCCTGCAGCGCGGCCACCGATTGGTCCGTCCAGCGAGCGACCTCCCTCCTGATTGGTGGTTGCTGCATTTTGTTAATTTTGGACTTTTTGAGGGTTAAAATAAAGAAAACCCTTTTTGAAGATATTTTTTGCTTGTCCTCTTTGCTTTGGCTGCTTGGTCCCTCTTACTCGCCCAATCTGGAGCTTTTGATCGTTAAATGTCGCCCTTTCTATCTCCCTCGGGAATTCACTGCGGTCATTGCCTGCACTGTTTACATTCCGCCTCACGCGGACTCGGACACTGCCTTATGTGAGCTACATGAGGCTCTCACACATCAACAAACACTTCACCAAGATGCCGCACTCATTGTTATGGGAGATTTTAACAGAGTGAATCTCAAACGGACATTTCACAACCTTCACCAGCACATCAACTGCCCCACCCGGGGCACGAGGACATTAGACCACTGCTACACCCCGTTCAAGAACTGTTACAAGGCTCAGCCCCTGCCGGCATTTGGAAAATCGGACCATTCCGCCATCTTCCTCATACCTGCTCAACTGCCCCACCCGGGGCACGAGGACATTAGACCACTGCTACACCCCGTTCAAGAACTGTTACAAGGCTCAGCCCCTGCCGGCATTTGGAAAATCGGACCATTCCGCCATCTTCCTCTCTCTCTCTCTCTCTCTCTCTCTCTCTCTCTCTCTCTCTCTCTCAGTAACTCACGGAAATCCAGGAATCCTGTGCAGATGAGCACAAACAGGTAAGGCAGGAGCAAAAGTAAGTGGAGCCAACAACACTGACTGTCCCTAGCTTGAAGAACCAGCATCAAATGAAGGCCTTCCTTCTCTTTAAGCAGCAGCAACTGCAGCTCACAGGATCGTCAAGAGGTAAGTTAATTATCACAGGTATGCTGGGCTGCAGGGCAGGAAGAAAAGGAAGATCTGCCCCTGGAACAGAAGGTGTGGCTTGCACAAACACACAGATCGAGAGAGGGGAGGGGAGCGAGAGCTGGAAGAGAGGAGAAACAGATACAAAGTATCACAGGAGGACCATGACAGAAATTGGTGTTGGCTCACCAACACATGAAAGGAGAAAAGGTGACATATAAAACATATGTTGTCCCCTGTAAAATAACATTGTTGCCCATAAAGGTAATAGCAAACAAAGAAAAATAATACACCAGGAAACAGTTTGTGGGTAATTTTTAACCACAGCATTCTGATTGCACTTGACATTGAAGTCTCTAAACTGACTAAATACCAGTGGCAGAAAAAAACAAGTAAAACACGTGTATGTGAAAAATACTGAGCTTCACAGATTGATTTCTGATGAGCAGTATTTAATAACAAATAGATCTGTGTACAAGAGAACAGCACAATTGAAAGGACACGTCCTCAAGACAGTGAGAATGTTCAGACACTTTTTCACCGGCACTCTCTGTGAACAAGTGTCTGATAAAAAAATAAAATCTGCATGTGATAGAGCAGCAGCCACTCATGAAAGCACCCATGCCCTTGAATGCATCTCTTTCTTCCCCTCTGCTCTGGCTTCCTGCTTTTCAAGCAACACTTAGCAGTTAGCAAACTCAAAATACTGAAGCCACATCCTCCTAAACATGAGAGAATAATATAGAGAAAAGCCAGACGTAGCATTTACCAATTTAAAATACATTAAGGGAGAAAAGTGATGGAAAACACAGGGAGGCTTGTGTGGATAGGACTTTGTAATTACACTAATGGCTGGAATTGGTCAGTAAACAATACATCTATATGATAACTTTTTGTGACATTTTGAATATCTCAATCTGACAATTTTATCCCCGCAGAAAAACAATGGCCAATGCACTAAAAAAACCAAAACAAACAAAGAAACTTGAATTATCAGTGAGTAGTGTTCGTGTGGTAGGATTGTTGATTATGGGCTAAATGTTATCTAAGCTGATTACTGTGGAACAGTTTAGGCTGTGGCCGAGGGCCAGGATTAAAATCTAATTATGTACAGAGTAGCGGTTACTCATTATAATTGGCCTTTATAAACGCAACCTATTTACTACTTATTAACCATTTGTTTTTCTTGCTTTCTCTACAATTATTATCTCTTTGTGACATTCATTCAACCCAGGAGACTAGAGAAAGACTATAAACATGCTACAAATAGTACGTCAACACTTAAGAAATTTGGATATCCTTTGCTTGCATCTGGAAAAGATTTTGTGTAAAACATTTTCTATCTTTGAATCCACAGACTCAGAGAAATATTAAAGTTCAGGTTGAGGGATATTGGGAAGGAACTGGAGTATTGAGAACAGGCAGAGTTGCAAGAAAAATAAACTCTTATCACTTCTTCTGAATAGAAGAGCTTTACTGACTGTTAAATTATAACCTATGAGAATCACAACAACAAGTCTGAGTAATGACTTGGTCTCCAAATCCCCCAGATCCCAATCTAATCCCAATCTGTGGGATGAGCTGGGCAACATGTCTTATCCATGGAATCCCCACCCTGCAACTTACAGGACTTAAAGGATCTGTTGCTAACATCTTGGTGCAGATCCCACAGCACACCTTCAGTGGTCTAGTGGAGCTGATGCTTCTGCGGTCAGAGCTGTTTGACAGTAAAAGGGCAACCAACCCAATATTAGGAAGGTGGTTCTAATGTTATCCCAATTGGTGTATATTAGCATTTTGTTATTGTGTAAGTCAGGTGCAAAATAAGCCAAATAACTGTTAAAATCACAGTCTGTCACCAATATGAACATTTTTGAGATATATATATAGTACACTTTTGTTACCAAATAGTTTCTATCTATACTCTATTGTTGTGTTTTTATTTTTTATTTTTTTTTTTTTTTTTTTGTTGCCTGTCCCGTTTGGCTCTTTTGCCATCAGAATTGTTGTCTAAAGGCAAAGAAAGATGCCCAACGGATTTACTTTACCAAATTGACCATCCCAGCCTTGCCGTAATGGTCCATTTGATTCACCTTTTATTGTTTATTTTATTTTCACTTACTGAATACGGGACAGACTTGACTGGGGGAAAGAAGGGGAGAAAGAAAGAGGGAAAGAGAAACAGCTGAGAAGAGGGACGGGGGAGAAGGGCAAAAGACAAAAACCAACAGAACGGGCAGAAAAAAAAAAGAAAAAAAAATGCATATATCAATCACCTGGATCACCTGCTGAGAAAGAAAAAAGAAAAGCAAGCAGAAGAGAACAAGAGTAATAGAATAAACAACATCACAATGATATATGGGAATATGACAGTAAATACTAAATATTAAACATTATTGTGCAGCACATAAGATCAACAGAACACAGTGTGCTTTGAGGTAGGAGCCAAAAAGGGTGTAGTTTGTGGGTGTGACACCCGTGTGTACACCTGTGAGCATGGACGCGCTTTTTGTTTTTTAAAAGGTTCCTTCATGTAATGAATCTGCTAGAGGGTGTGGGGGGGCCACAGCCCCGTCCTCCAGGGCATGAAGCAGGTATGGAGGAGATCAAAACTCCAGACATCCAGAGGCCCCCAGAACACAAGAGACCAAGGAAGACCAACAGAGGGGCAGCCGCGCCACTGTCCCAGTAAGAGCTGAGGAGAGTCCCAGATGAGGGCTCACTCAGCAGCCGCGGAGCAGAAGCCAGGGGGAGTTGCAGTGACGCGCCCGTGAGCTCCGCCGGCAGCCAGCTGTGCCTGAGTGACCGAGCCCCAGGCCGAGAGGCCGGGGGCACCCCACCTCCGAAGTGGCCCGAGCGAGCCCCAGGCTCCAGGCCCCGATAAGCAGCCACCAAGGAGTGAGCCGGTGTGTACCTGGACGCCCATCCCCGGACACAAAGAACCACCAACGCACCGATGTCTGAGGGAGTCCGCCACTGAGATATTTTTATAGCTTGAGAACAACAACCTGTTCAGGTGTACATTTATGGGTACAAAATCCTTCTCCCCGTTACCTCACAAAGAAGATCACTGGGTGTGAGGATGATACAAATTTGGGGCAAAAGATAAGATAAGATAACCTAAAAGGGAGAAAAGTGAGAGGATGCTCAGTGATTCCCATCACTGTTACTGCAATATAATATTGCTCACAGTTAGTCTTAGCCTGTGTTTAGTTTCCACAGTTTGTGCTTTTTGAAGCTGTTATTCTGCATGATTTGCTCTCTGATTACGCTGTTTTTTCGCTTTTTCTCCACAACAAAGAATGTGAAAGCATGGGCTCTTAAAATCAGCAATTTTGATACATAATACTTGTCAGTTACTCTCAGAAACATAATAGCTCTGTACAGTGAGCATTTTCCTACATTTGGGTTTGTACAAAGCCAAAGAAAGATTTCATTTGGGTGGCAATGATTTATTAATAGACACAAAAATGTGATTTTGACACATGAATTTAAAGGTCCTGGGAGAGTTATAGCCTTTTGTATGTTATTTGGTTTGCTGCATGCATGAGCTGTTTTGGAAAGCAGCTTTAGAGCAAAAATGCTCCGAGGATTGTGCCAAAGTAACTGAGGAATACTGTAATAATCAGGTTTGGCCCGGGTGGCTGGCAGCCATATTCCAGAAGTGGTGGAGCAGTGTATTGGAGGGGTGTCACTGAAAGATGCATGCCAAAGGAGGATTTTTGAGAGGAGGATTACTTGTCAAGAAATGTGGTGTTCTTGTTAAATGCTAATGAGGTTCATCCATCTATTTTCTTACCTGCTTATTCATATTACTGTCCCAGCTCACACAGGGTGAAAAGCTGGGTACGTCCTCAAGCGGTTGCCATGTTTCTGCAATAAAGCCAGTTAATAAAATCACAAACTGAGCCGACATGCATGTCTTTACAGGGAGTGCAGAATTATTAGGCAAGTTGTATTTTTGAGGAATAATTTTATTGAACAACAACCATGTTCTCAATGAAACCCAAAAAACTCATTAATATCAAAGCTGAATGTTTTTGGAAGTAGTTTTTAGTTTGTTTTTAGTTTTAGCTATTTTAGGGGGATATCTGTGTGTGCAGGTGACTATTACTGTGCATAATTATTAGGCAACTTAACAAAAAACAAATATATACCCATTTCAATTATTTATTTTTACCAGTGAAACCAATATAACATCTCCACATTCACAAATATACATTTCTGACATTCAAAAACAAAACAAAAACAAATCAGCGACCAATATAGCCACCTTTCTTTGCAAGGACACTCAAAAGCCTGCCATCCATGGATTCTGTCAGTGTTTTGATCTGTTCACCATCAACATTGCGTGCAGCAGCAACCACAGCCTCCCAGACACTGTTCAGAGAGGTGTACTGTTTTCCCTCCTTGTAAATCTCACATTTGATGATGGACCACAGGTTCTCAATGGGGTTCAGATCAGGTGAACAAGGAGGCCATGTCATTAGTTTTTCTTCTTTTATACCCTTTCTTGCCAGCCACGCTGTGGAGTACTTGGACGCGTGTGATGGAGCATTGTCCTGCATGAAAATCATGTTTTTCTTGAAGGATGCAGACTTCTTCCTGTACCACTGCTTGAAGAAGGTGTCTTCCAGAAACTGGCAGTAGGACTGGGAGTTGAGCTTGACTCCATCCTCAACCCGAAAAGGCCCCACAAGCTCATCTTTGATGATACCAGCCCAAACCAGTACTCCACCTCCACCTTGCTGGCGTCTGAGTCGGACTGGAGCTCTCTGCCCTTTACCAATCCAGCCACGGGCCCATCCATCTGGCCCATCAAGACTCACTCTCATTTCATCAGTCCATAAAACCTTAGAAAAACCAGTCTTGAGATATTTCTTGGCCCAGTCTTGACGTTTCAGCTTGTGTGTCTTGTTCAGTGGTGGTCGTCTTTCAGCCTTTCTTACCTTGGCCATGTCTCTGAGTATTGCACACCTTGTGCTTTTGGGCACTCCAGTGATGTTGCAGCTCTGAAATATGGCCAAACTGGTGGCAAGTGGCATCTTGGCAGCTGCACGCTTGACTTTTCTCAGTTCATGGGCAGTTATTTTGCGCCTTGGTTTTTCCACACGCTTCTTGCGACCCTGTTGACTATTTTGAATGAAACGCTTGATTGTTCGATGATCACGCTTCAGAAGCTTTGCAATTTTGAGACTGCTGCATCCCTCTGCAAGATATCTCACTATTTTTGACTTTTCTGAGCCTGTCAAGTCCTTCTTTTGACCCATTTTGCCAAAGGAAAGGACGTTGCCTAATAATTATGCACACCTGATATAGGGTGTTGATGTCATTAGACCACACCCCTTCTCATTACAGAGATGCACATCACCTAATATGCTTACATTGGTAGTAGGCTTTCGAGCCTATACAGCTTGGAGTAAGACAACATGCATGAAGAGGATGATGTGGACAAAATACTCATTTGCCTAATAATTCTGCACTCCCTGTATAGTGTGGGAGGAAGCTGGAGCCTCCTGACAGGCAAGTTCCGCATAGGAAGGTCCCACATGGTCCAAAGGTTTCAATGTTGAACATTATGAGGTGAAAAATTACAAAGATGCAACTAAAAAAAAATGAATAAGCAGTACTATTAACACTAATGTATTCAGTCTTTCTCTGTGAGAAAAAATGAAGGATGATGTGAAAAAAGGCCGAATTATTCCAGTCCAGCTCCGCAGATACCATTCCAGCTGCTATTGTGCTGTCCAAAGGACATACAGTAAACAACAAAGCCTTACATGCCTCCATGTGGGTTTACAAGTTGTACAGCCAGTCATGCATAGTTTAAGAGATATCGATACCCCATTCATACATGTACATACATAATTTACATATTTATTTGTTTATATAATTCACCAACTCCAAAGAGCGTTTGTTCTTATCGACAGAATGGATTTGTCTTTGACTGGGTCTGACTTTGCTCCTGCTGCTTTAGCTAAATCCCCGAGCTCTCCTTAGTCTTCTCATGAGACAACGTCTAATGAAACATTTAAATATTTATGTGTTGAAAGTTGTTTACCTCCCTTTCTCTGGCATACCGCAGGGGTGGACGAGGGGCGGGGGCAGCTGGCTCTCACTGTGTTCTCTTTGAGCGATGTCCTTTCTCTCTTGTTTCACTCTTTCCTTCACTCGTCAGAGTTGGTGAATTAATGAAGGTGATAAAGCGATAGATCTTTCAGCCCAATTCTACTTTTTCTGCATAATCCATCATACAAAATGTAATCAAATGAAAAATTTCTTTTTAAAACTTGTTTTATTAGTTTTAATCTTTTAACTTTATGCATCAAGCAAAATTTTAATTATATGCAACATTCTCTGACTGGAAGAAATTTGATTAACATTTAAACCTATTTTCTGCACATAAAATAAAATATTTTTTTGTGTTTACACTCAGTCTTTCAAATAGATGCAAGTAAAACACAGCAGGAAATAAATAAAATCAAACACTAGCGATCCTGTTGCTCTATTTTCACCTGTAAAGCAGGACTGGGTCAGGCGGAGGTTTGCCCTGGTGCAGGTGTGCCGCGGTCAGTTGAAGAATCCGCGAGTCTCTCTTTGAATTTCCTATTACGTCGTAGCGCACTCGGTGCTTGCTTGGAAGTTTAGGGTTTTTTTGCTGTAAAAAGAAGTTTTCTTCCCACACACAACGGATGCTAAAGGTTTTGTGACTTTTTACAGAATCAAACTCAAAGTAAGGTCAGTACTTCCACGCTTTAAACGCTGCACGCTCATACTCTCTCCCACAATCGATATATTGTTGATTGATACATTGTTGATCTGCACACAGCTGTTGTCACGAACGTCGAACTCGCTTACGTCACTGTCATGAGACATTCTCGCAAAAAAATCACGGTTTTAGTAACGCAGTAACACAGCGTGCTTACGGGAAAGTAAAGGTAATCTAATTACCATTTTGGCAATAATAATCCCTTACTTTACTCGTTACCTGAAAAAAGTAATCAGATTACAGTGTCTTTTCAGTAATGCTTAGTCCAGCTCTGCTCTGCATTTCTGTTGATGGGGAATTCATCTTGTGTCTGTGTCAGTACTGTGATAGGAATACAAAAGCTGTGGTGGCCAGATAAGGAAAAACACCAACATCAAATGGGATCTACTTCAAATGCAGAAAGACTGCAGTGATCCTCAAGACATACGTATGCTGAAGCTCCTGCACTGAAAGAAGGCCAGAGATGCCACAGCTTCTAAAATACAGCGGTGATAATCCCCAATCTGATAAGAGTCAGTTCTAGTACTTGAACATGCCTTGTTTTATAGTTATTCATCTTTCTGTCCTCTTCTTACAGTCACAGCGGATGGCTACAACTACCTCAGGCTGATTTTATTTTAATGAGGCTAAGTTATATAGAATTTTTCTCCTTTTAACTATTGTAGTGCTTTGAGGTGACTTCTGTTACAAAGCACTGACTCATCATGATTCAAATGTAATCATTAAAAGGTCATTATTTGCTTGTCTGACATCTGTCTCCTGGTTAGCTCAACAGGCTAATTTCACCTGATTAAATGTAGAGGCATAGATGACTCATATCTGAGTATTTACAGAAATAATAACAAATTCTATGTTCTCATATTATTACCTGATGATCTGATGAGAAACACACACATAGTTTCTGTCTGATTCTGGAATACACGTCGAAAAAGAACACCTTTTTGCCCCCATGTCAGGATCATAAAACCCTCTTAGCTAATGAGGATCAGAAAAAGTAACTAGCTTGAATCCTTTATGGAGGATTGTCATGATTTTCTTATATTTGCTTACTTAGTTGCTTCCTGTACTTCCCAGAGTTTTTATAAGCAGAATGATGCTTTAGGCTCAGTCCTGTAGAGACAGCTCCCAGTTTGGGTTTGGGACACCATTTACATTGTCATGTCATTTAGTTTTGTCTGCTCTCTCTCTCTCTCTCTCTCTCTCTCTCTCTCTCTCTCTCTCTCTCTCTCTCTCTCTCGGGGAGCCAGTGCTCTCTTCCTGTTAAACGGGAGTTCTTCGTTCCCACAGACACCAAGTGCCTCACATGAGAATTATAACTTACTGAAAAGACATTTGAATGATGATTCCTCCACACTCAGCTGTAGCATCAGCAAAGGTGTGTAGTCAAGTAGGTATAGGCTAAAATAAATAAATAAATAAAGACCCCTACCATTTCACTATTCCTGTTTCTATTTTTTCTTGGCTGCCTGCAGTGAGGTTCATTTACTGCTTTTGCTGGCTTTAATTAAGTTTCCCCTCCACGCAGCGTGATATAAAACAGACTCCTCACATCAAAACACACCTAGAAATTCAGGTTCCTGTTAAGCTATAAATATGTCCCCAATTTGTCATTAAGAGTTGGTATATGAGCTGCAAAGAAAATAAAAATGTCAATCAAGGAAAAGAAAAAAGAAAAAAATGAGTGGAAGAAAGAAGCGTCCTTTATTAATGGTAGCTTCATTGATGCAGAAAGGCACAGTATATATGCCTATTCGTCATAAACTGTAATTTACCACGGAGAACACAAGCAGCTATAACTGGGTACAGCTCAAAATGTGCACTTGATTGGATTTCTGCAGGTAATGAGAACAACTTGTCACACAAGACATGCTCAAAGCATGCAACCCCTCCTAAACCGAAAGTGGGCTGGCATCAATGAAGAATTCAAGGGCAGCTACTCTCTCCGTATTGTCACGGCAGATAGAGGAGAAGCTACTTCAGCAGCCACATAGCATAGCATCATGTTCAGATGATCAGACGATAAATCATCTGACATCGGCAAAGTGCATTTTTCCTGCTAAATAATGGAGACTTAGCTGTCGTATGCATGTGAGGTTGAACTAATTCTCTGCCTTTTTTTTTTATTACTGTCATGGTGTAACTGACTTTTATTAAATAGCATATCAGCTGACAAATGGAATTATAGTGGTGTAAATTAAAAATGTAAAGAAAATCCTTTCATTCTATTTTTGTTCTTACTTTTTGATTCCTTTCAACCTATGTGTAGGTTTAGAAAAAGACTGTGTGATGCACAGAGCTGGAAATGAGGCCAGTCTAACATATGCATTGACATATGCATTACAGGAACGAGGTGTGTACACATTAAAGATGTGCATCTCTGAGACACCAGCAGCTTTGACTGAACAGCAGTATTTTTAATGCAGTGCTTATCACAATATTATATAGCAATCATTGACGTTCTAAGGACTATGGATAATTCCATTAAGCAAAGTCTGCAGAACTGAAGGAAACTTTGACAAAGCATGTCATAGGTGCTCAAAATGTTTGAATGGAAACCCTCATATGTGTCATAATCAAGCACTTGTGATAACTGGCAATTACTCTTTGGATGAATTTTGGTCCATTCTTACTTAGAGAATTGCCGTAATTCAGCCACACTGAGAGGTTTTCATGAGCATGAACAGAGTGATTCAGGTCATGCCCAAAAATCTCAATCTGATCTAATTCTGGATTTTGACTAGACCACTCCAAAACCTTTGCTTTTGTTATTTTTGGTCCATTCAAGTGGACTTGTCCTGGTTCATAACCCAAGTGTGGTTGAGCTATAAGGAATGAGCTAGTGGCCAAGCATTTGCTGCAGGACCTTTTGTTGGAGAGCAGAATTAATGCTTCCATCAATTACAACAAGTCGTCCTGAAGCAGCAAAGCAGCTCCAGACCACAACTCTACCACAACCAGGTTTGACTGTTCATATGATATTCTTTTTATGAAATGCTGTGTTAGTTTTACACCAGTTGTAACGGGAATCAAACTTTCCAAAACGTTCAGCTTTTGTCCCGCCAGTCCAGGGAATGTTTTATCATTTATGCCCATTATCTTTCTTATCGTTGAATCATGAACTCTGATCTTAACTGAGGCAAGGGATTACTGCAGGTCTATCAGTATCAGACTTGGGTGTGGCTGATCTAACATTTTCAAGAAATGTGGTTAATCACAATTAATTGACGATTTAACAACAGGAGAAATTTCTTTTTCACACAGGGTAGGTTTGGATAATGTTTTTAAAGTAAAGAGATCATTATTTAAAAAACTGCATTGTGGATTTATTTTCATTATCCTGGTCTAATATTAAAATTTATTTCATTTTTCATTATTTTCATTTCATTGTTTTTCATATTTTCTGTAGCTTGTAGTCAGAAGGACTATAAGCAATAACAAAGAAAGAACCTCAAAAACAGTTTTGATTTTCAAAATCATAAATAAATTGATGCAGATGTAGACAATTGCTACATAAAGAAATGAAATCCTAGAATAGATAGGATGGAATATACAGGTAAGTAATATATAATGATGATGTATGAGTGTGAAAGAAGATCTGACAATGAAATTTCAAAGTTTACCCAGTGTGTGCGTGTGCATGCGTGTGTGCATGCGTGTGTGCATGCGTGTGTGCATTTGTGTGACGCTAATGTGTCCAGACACCTCACGGGTCCCAAAGTGACTCTTGCAGTAACAGATCAATCAGGGCTGGCTGAGTAGACAAGCTCCACACGCCTCCATTGTGATACCATTATCTTCCATTTAGGAAGGAAAAGTCATATTGATTCTTGCCATTATGTCACAGCAGATTTGGCTCCACTTTGTTCTTTCCAAGTTCTCTGTTTGTCCAGGAGCGGAAAGCTGAAAGCAGTTTAGCTGTAGAAAGAATCTGTACACAAATGAATGGTTATATGGCTTCAAGTGGCACCAAATAAGATTCAAGGTATAATTACATTGATTACAAATAAGCTGTTGTTTAGCTTGTTTATCGAATATGGCACTCTATTCTATGTTTGCTTTATTCACAAAGAAAAGTGAGAGAACTGCACAACCCGTCGGGTGAACCCACACACTGAGGACCTTTAGACAGAATGTCCCTATCGATTAACAATTTCCAAACAGCGGGGGCTTTTATAAAAACGCTTCTGCACAGTTGAGTTTGGATCAGAGAATAACGGAGGGACCAAGACGCTGACTGCACTTGTCCTGGTTTAGTGATGGAGGGCAGCTGTCCTTTCACACAGGGGGGTGGAGGAAAAGGACAAAGAAAGCACGGACAGGCAAGGAGACGGTGAGATAGGAGATGGAGGTTACACTCTGCTTTCAGTACAGTGGGGACACTGAAAGCCTTTCTGAAAGTAAAGAATATCGAAGACTCCTACTGTAGAATTTGTCAATGATTTTTGCTGGTGGGTGTATTAAAGTGTTTAAAAGGTGGAATAGAGAAATGCCACAAGGACGCAACCTGCATGTAGCTAACTTGATCATGTAGTTACGTACCATAAGATTCAGCTCATATACCATTGAATGGCGTCCGTGAAGCAGGAAATGTAATTCCAGCAAAATGGTTGACTACAAAGAACAGAATGACAGTGCTGTGAAGAATGCTTTTTTTTTCCTTTGCTAATTCTTTCTAGTCAATAAATAACTTTCTTAAAGTCTAAATAAATCAAATTCTGGTTTAATAGTCAGTCTGTTCAGGCAAATTGCTGGGTGGTTGCTGAACGTGAGTCTGAGTCAGACTTCAGTCTACCAACAAACACAAATCTGTTCTGAAAATAAGTCCATCCATCTATTCTATTTATCCAGGTAGGGCCATGTCCACACTAATACGTTTTTGTTTGAAAATGCATCTTTTTCTCTCAGTTTTGGTCTTCTGTCCACAGTGAAACTGCGTTTTTGGTCAAGGAAAACAGAGCTGTTTGAAAACGCTCTTCAAAGTGGATACATTTGAAAACGCTGCTTTCGCGTCACATTGTGGACTGCGAAAATAGAGCATTTCAAAAATGACGACGCATTTTAGTCATATGATGCAGTCATGTGACCAATTCAACTAAGAACGGCAGACGGCATTGTACAGCAGTTGTTTTGTTTTGCTCTCAATTTAAAGATCAATATCAGTTTGTATATGCTCCAAATAGCTCGACATTTTGCCGTGAGGTTTCAAAGAGCCAGAAAGTAAATAAACAGGAGACAGAAATAACACAGGTCGAATCGTCTTACGCTTCAGGCATGCACAATACATGGATGGAAACAACTACAAACGATGGTGTGGATGCAGAGTGTTTTTAGACAGGCTGCCAGTCTGTTGCAGGGCTAACACAGAAGTACAGACAACCATTCACACTCACATTTACACCTATGGGGATTTAGAATCACCTCTTAACTTCACCCCACTAACTATATATCTTTGGACTGTGGGAGGAAGCCCGAGTACCTGGAGATCAGATCAGGCCCTGGCCTCAGTCTCTCAGGCCCTTGTCCTGACAGCATTGAGCTGTCTCCACCTGTCCTTCCTGAAATAGGGAGATCAAAATGACTGAATTGCTTCCAGCTGCCCTGCCAGCCTCCCTGGCACTGCCCGTCCTCTGCAGTGGAGCCACAGACCACACCTCCGCCACATACCTCCACTGCCTGACTGAGGCCAAGGAGTCTTCCGGCTGAGCCTACTCCTGCGTGTGGATGCAGCACCTGATCCATGAGGATTATGGCTAGAGCTTCGAACAAGCTGAACGGAACTGTGACAAATTAGTACAAACTATACAGAGTGGAGAAGGCCTTGGTGTAGCTCTTGTAGCAAGCAATGCGTAACTGGTCCAGGAGCTCGTCAGCCCAGGCCATGGGATAAGCATCAAACTGTGACACTTCATTCACCTTACAATAGTCAACATAGAACTCTATAGACCCATCTTTCTTCACAAGTACTATGGGGCTGCATTACGCACTGTTCCACTCTTCTATTACATTTTCAGCATTTCAGCTATTTGCATCTGAACAATTTGTCTCTTATGTTCAGGTAACCAATAGGGCAGCCAGGGCGTGGCTGTGGAGCTTTTTCCTTGTGTAGCCAGGAACTGGGACTGGCTTCATGCCATTGGCCGAGGCCATAACCCTCATCTGGCCTCATGGCCAGGTGGTCCTCCACCAGGGTGATGGCCGCCTCCAAGCTTGCCAGCCAGTGGCAGCTTTCTCTCCAGGGATGCCCTCCATGAACTGTTCCAGGACCACCTGCCCCAGCATCCGCAAATCCCCCTCCTACGACCCAGGGTGCAGCCACCTCGTCGCTGCATCGTGGATGCTCCAGGCTCATGGGAAAGGCTGATCCTCTGCCATCATCTGGCTCTGGCAGTGGTCCTCAGGAGGAGAGACCCATCTGGTCCAAGATGACCCTGCAGACATCTGGGAAGCTCCCCCAAAGGCCGTCTGAGCCCCCTATGACACCTGCGGCAGCAGCCATGTTGCCCACCCTGCTGCAGGACATAACTGTACTACTGGAGAGGCAATGCGGTTTTTCATTGAAAGCAAGAGTGGACTTGTTAGAGGAATGCTCTGTCTGCAGGTTATGGTCTGAAATGATGAGCTACACCATGCTTCTCTTCAACGGAGACTTCATTTGTGTTTTTCTATGTTTTGGGCATGTCTGCTAACACATGCAGCTATTGAGATGGTGTTGTATAGTCACAGGAATGAATGGGCAAATCAGGCAAGTGGGCTCAGCTGTGTACCTGAATGGAAGGTCATGAAAGCAGTCCCATGAATCACCACAGTACGGCTCGCCTGCCACAGATCTCCATGATTTATCCCCAGCAGGAGAGACCAGCCATGAGGGGAGGTCAGATGCATCAAGTATTCAGCAGAGTCCTGCTCAGCTGTACCTGCTTTGACGACTATCACACACTTACACAGGTAGAGCCATGTCTCCCCAAAAACATATATACTCAAAGAAATGATAGATATACAAAGAGAAATATTGTTTTCAACCTCAAGGTCATTAGTAGTAGTTATCCCTTTGTTTGCTTGAAACCAAGAAAATCTGAAAACTGCAAAGAGAAAAAAAAAGAACCTCATAAGCAACGTTATCCATCTTTATGGGCGTTTGGCTGGTTGATTTAAATGGGTGCAAAACAGTTGTAGAGGACAAAGTGCAGGAGAGGTGGTTCTAAGTTGAGGACGACAGGGGTGGGTTGAAGGGGAGGTGATAAAGTGATTTCACAGGAATTCCTATTTACAAAAAAAATAGGTAACAAATATTTCATTCTTCTGACTTTTTTAAACTAAAAATCTGAAAAGATCTACAATATTTGAAGATCACAACTGTTTTTTTAATCTAATTTTATTTTGTTTATCTCATTAAGGAAAATAGAAGGAAAAGAAAAAGGACAAGATTCATCTATTGTACCAGTGTCTTTAAGGGTCATAGTTAAAAAATCAGTCAGTGCTCCAACTCATGAATGTTAACAAATAGCAAAAAGATCAACCACATTAGTTCTGTTCTCAAATCTTTTTAAGATTTCAAAATACTTCCACCAGTGTACAAAGCACTAAGTGGACTTGGTTGCATTTCAAATCTGTGTCTTTCAAACTATCCAGAATTCACAGGTCAGCAGAAACAGGCTTTCTGTGTGTTTGCAGATTCAGAAGAAAATAAAGTAAAGCAGCTTTTAGCTTTTCATCTGCTGAACAAACTTTATCAACACCTGAGATCAGCTCAAACTCCTGCTTCGTTTAAATCAGGGCTTAAAACTTTATTATTCGAGGTGCCTAACCAAAAAACCATGTCTGCAACCTCCTCTTAATCTTTTATTTGTTTTGATTTAGTGGGTTGCTATCCATGTGTTGATATGGTCTAACGATCAGTCATTGCAGGACAGAGTAAACTAGTTTCTCTAGAGGATCGGGGGTCTGCCGTATTGCAGGCATTGCTTTTATTTATGTATGGCAAGAAACCTGGATTCATAATGATCTCTTCTACAGTAGATGCTAGCATGCCAAATATAAATAATCGTAGCTCAAGAGTTGGAAGTTCGCCTTGTAATCGGAAGGTTGCCGGTTCGA
>NW_024582700.1:326435-331084 GCF_018398535.1 Haplochromis burtoni | reverse complement strand
TGTCTTTGTGCTCTCTATCCCTGCGTAAAGCATTCTGAATTACTGTGAGTCTATAGCATTATACAAATGAATTTAAAATGAACTAACATTTCTATTTCATTCACACAGGTGAAGAGTATACCCCTTTTTATTACATTCAACAGATCGTAATATACCATAGTCAACAGAGCTGACTATAAAGTACAGGAAAACACACAGGAAGCACTGGTTTTCTCATCAAAGTGCAACTTGATGCTGCCTTTGTTATTCCAAGACATGTATGAACGGGTGAGATAAATAACATGATGTTTAACAGTGTCAAGTGATTCCTAAAAATCACTTGTGGCAGCATGAAAACTCTTGAGGAGAAAAAACAAAAGAATAAGCAGCTGGGTTCACCAACACACACCTCCATCAAAGATTTACTTCAATTCATGCTCAGCAGCAGAGCAAACAGACTGGATGGGCAAGCATTTTTGGCAGAGGTCATTTGGCCTTGCTATTTTACTTCTAATAAATGAATATATAAATGAATCAATGAATGAATAAACACATGAAATGCAGAATAAAATTACCTGTTAGATTTAAAATAATAATAAAAAAGCACCAATTTCAAGCATAAAGCTACTTTGAATCACATCATTAACTAGCATACACCACTCACAGAGAAAACAGTCTCAGTTGGTTTAGTGCATGAAATAGGAGAGACTTTTTGTCAAGGTGCAGAAGTGAATTAATGAATGCATCACCCACTGGCTCTCAGACTGTGAGCATAGAGTATCATTAACACATTTCCATTTGATTTCCCCATTTTTTAAAACCAGCTGATGAATGACCACTCTTCCCAAAAGTTGACCTTCAGCGTCCTCCTCACTATCTTTTTAAAATTATTTTCATGGGACCTGTTTCAGCTGTGTTCTAAACAAACTGAGATTTTCAAGTATAAACTGGACCTAATATTACAGGCTGTTTGTTAATGTCATCCAAGAATACTGTGAGAACATTTTCTGTTCAACTAGTTTGACGTACATTGATGTATCTTATGCAGTGTTGGGACTAGCGCGTTATTAAGTAAGGCGTTACAGTAACTACGTTATTATTGTGGTAACGAGCACGGTAACTAGTTATTATGCCAAAACCAGGAACGCGTTACTCGTTACTGGGATTTAGATAGGGTCGTTATTCGTTACTTCGTGTGGTGGCTATCGCGGAGCTTCCACAGATTCAATAACATTAGCAAGTGGTGGAAGCCAGCAGGTGGATGAAGGAAAAGGGAGGCAAGAGGAGAGACCCGAAGCGGCCGCTGGTCCGAGAGTGTCAGGTGAACTGAACTTCAGGTAAGAAGTTATAACCTGCAGTCATCTGGGTCAGATATGAACCAAGTTTAGGTGGAGTTTATTTTCGTTATGCTGACTTTTTCGTACTGCGTGCTAGCTAGCATGACGGAGTTTCTATACAGCTGGGTGGGTGCTATGTTACTGATGTTGAACTTTATTTTGTTCATAAGGTTAATTATTAGAGTTGCCAACCGTCCCGTAAAAAACGGAATCGTCTCGTATTCAGAGAAAATATCAGCGTTTCGTATTGAGGTGAAAAGGAACAAGTTTGTCCCGGACTTCAGCTACAATGAAAAAGACACAAAGCTGGAGTTATTCTGTGTCTTTACGCTGCACAGCTGCCTCTTCTTCTTCTCATTCCTCCCCCTCCCTCTCCGTTTCTACTTCAATCATGAAACTGATCAATGATCAGCTGATCGGCTTCTCTCTTGTTTGTTTATCGCCCACTTTGCGCCAGAAAGAGGAAACCAGCGGATGTCGCGCTAAACAACAGCAGCACGTTTAAGCTTGATCAGCTGTTGTTAGAATTTATTTAATATTAATTTCTAGTATCAGCTGATGTTTGCTGGAGCCACAGCTGTAAAGCTGCTGGTCATGATATGGTTTGGTTATCTGGTGAGAGGGAAACATGAAGATGAAACCAGGAGATGTCCTTACTGAATCATCAGAGCTGTGATGGAGAAACAGGTTTACCTTTTAGGTGACATGAATGAGTTGAAGGGAAGTTATGAACTGTTTCTGAGAGACAAATAACACCAGGATCCTTTTCTAAGTAGCTGACAGCTGGTAACTGTGCAGGGGCGGGTCTAGCAAAGTGTTGCCAGGGGTCCATGTAGGGCATTAAAAGGGAAAGGGGGGCACAAGGAAATACTTTCTTATTCTCATTTAAAATGTCTCACTTTTAAAAAAATAATTATCTGAGTCTTACAACAAACAATTGATAGATTGATACATATATACCATCAGAACAGTGTACATCACTGTCACAACAGGCTTTATGATTTTTCCTATAATGGTGGGCCGGTCTCTAGTCAAAATGCCCGGGACGATTTTTTGTCCCAGTCCAGCCCTGTATGCAGCTCATCTGCAGTCTGGTGTTACCTACATCTTCCTATTCAGAAGGCAGAATTTCCGAGTTCTGAGTACAATCGAAAGCACCACGACTGCAGTTTTTGTGTTGGATGTAAAAAGCAGGCTAGGATAGAATCAGGTGTGGGATTTCTCTCGTGGAAATGTGCACATTATTTTTTCCTTTCTATTGGTAGGTGGCACAGTGCACTTGTGGCAAGTAAGCAAGCTAGAAGACTGGCAATCTTGCTGGGTATCCAGTTACGGAAGCAACACATTAACAAGAGAATTCTGAGTAAAACCAAAGTTACTTTCCCTAGTAACTAGTTACTCTGAAAGTAACGAGTAACTTGAAGTAACTGAGTTACTTTTGATAGAAGTAACTAGTAATGTAACTAAGTTACTAATTTAAAGTAACTTACCCAACACTGATCTTATGTAATGTGATGTACCTTAATGTACGCTGTTCAACCACACAATGAACAAAAACATGGAAGAAAAGTTGATTCTGTATATATATGAGTTCAGCAAACGTTATGAGAAAAGTTTACATACATGTAGAGACCTCAGAAGGAAAGCAGTGTTGTGGAAACAACGCACACTTTTTTTTCTCCTTTTTTCTAAAAATAGTATTTTTATTTTTTATTTTATTTCTTTTATTTCTTTATTTCTTTATTTTTTTTGGGGGGGGTATATTTTTGACTTTAATCTCAACTTTATTCTCAAAGTGATCAATTGTATTTTCTTGTAATAATAATCCCTTGTAGTTTTCAAACCTGCAGTCTTTCATCTGTTTGAATCGAACTCTGGCTTGTTTTCCTACTTTGTTTGTGCGTTATTTGTTTGTGCAGATGTGAACAAAGTAATTGACCTTGGGTGTAGACCAAAACAACGGAACTAAAGCCCATTTTCAATTAGTACCTACTCAGATTAACTTGGCGCAGTAACAAGTTCTGTACGGGTTAGCAACTAGCTGTGAAATGAACGTAAATGTTCTCGAGTAGTCCAGAACACAGCACCTTCTTCCTGTATTTTCTTTTGTTGCTCCTGCCCTAGACACACTAGGCCAATGAGTGTGCTGAACATTCTCACGTGGTTTGTAGTGACGCATTTTTAGTTCAGTTGGATTTTTCTCTGTGTGAAAACAAACCAAACTATGAGAAAAAGCTACACGTTTTGAATAACTAATAACTATAAATAACTAATAAATAACTAATGACACTTGCTGTATATTTTTTGATTCATTCATGTTACTTCTGTCAGCTTTTGTCTTTTACTGAAATCCATGTTTAACCAACCAAAACACTTTTGGTTTTGTTCAGTTAGCCTGCTGAGTTCATGTATTTACTAGGTATTTAAATATTTGGTCATGTGACCTGAGATAAAGAAGTGTTGCTTTCAAAAACTTTTGTAAATGGTGTGCCTTTAGGTTTGATTTAGACTGACTCAACAACAGCATACATGCATACATGAGAAGCAAAGCCCTACGAGCTCATCAATGTTCGTAAGAGCAGATAACATAAAAATGTGTGAGGAAGTGAGGAATGGTCACGATAATACTGCTGTGTTATTTGTTTGTACCCTTCTAGGCTATGCATGGTTTATTAAGAGCCAATTAGTTTTAAACTATGCATTTTAAATTAGATCTGCAGGGATAGAGCTAGTTTGTCCCTGACAGGAGACATACAATGCATATAAAGAACGTTGTTAATATAAAGCATGATTGTACATATTTTCTTTATAACTAGTTCCAACTGTGTGCTTTAACCATTAGCTGACCAGATAGGCTGTTGGATCACCAAGACACAGGTGTACCACATATGATTCTGTTCACCGAAGCATAACTGTCATTGGCTATGATTAAAAAATGATTCATATTCCTGTTATAACCATTTTTACCATTATATAGCTTGGATCACTGCTGTACTGATACAAAGTAAAGGCTGTAACTGCACCAGAGTAAACTACTCTCTAGGAACTCACTAGTAAACTATTGACCTCTAACTGAATCTCAGCTGTCAATATAGTTTTTTCAGTGCTATAAAGGGAACAAACAAACACACATTAGTGGTTTACATGATTGACAGGATCTTATTCATATTCTAGACCTCACCTTTGAAACAGAAGAAGTCCTCTGCTGTTACAGGGTCCATCACCTCATCCATCCATCTTCATCCGCTTTATCCGAGGCCGGGTCGCGGGGGCAGCAGCCTAAGCAAAGAGGCCCAGACCTCCCTCTCCCCAGCCACCTCCTCCAGCTTATCC
>NW_024582700.1:314590-324909 GCF_018398535.1 Haplochromis burtoni | reverse complement strand
GGGGGAACATACAAGGCGTTCCCAGGCCAGCCGAGAGATATAATCTCTCCAGCGTGTCCTGGGTCTGCCCGGAGCCTCCTCCTCGGTGGGACATGCCTGGAACACCTCACCCAGGAGGGCCCAGGGGCATCCTTGTCAAGATGCCGCGCCCTTCAGCTGTCCTTTCGATGTGGAGCAGCAGCTGCTCTACTCTGAGCCCCTCCCGGATGGCCGAACTTCTCACCCTATCTCTAAGGGAGAGGCCAGCCACCCTTCGGAGGAAGCTCATTTCTGCCGCTTGTATCCGCGATCTCGTTCTTTCGGTCACTACCCACAGCTCGTGGCCATAGGTGAGGGTAGGGACGTAGATCGACCGGTAAATTGAGAGCTTCGCTTTTACACTCAGCTCCCTCTTCACCTGGCATAGACTTTCCCAGGGAGGCTGAGGAGTGTGATCCCCCTGTAGTTGGAACACAGATCTTAAAGATGGGGACCACCACCCCGGTCTGCCAGTCCACAGGTACTGCCCCTGATCTCCACGCAACATTGCAGAGGCGTCAACCAGGACAGCCCTACAACGTCCAGAGCCTTCAGGAACTCGGGGCGGACCTCATCAACGCCAGGGGCTCTGCCACCAAGGAGTTGTTTAACTGCCTCAGTGACCTCGCCCCCGGAAATTGGCGGGTCATTCCCCTCATCCCCAGACTCTGCTTCCTCCTCGGAAGACGTGTCAGTGGGATTAAGGAGGTCCTCGAAGTATTCCTTCCACCGCCTGACAATTTTCTCAGTCGACGTCAGCAGCGCTCCGCCAGCACTATACACAGTGCAGGTAGAGCACCGCTTTCCCCTCCTGAGACGCCTGATGGTTTGCCAGAATCTCTTCGAGGCAGTCCGAAAGTCTTTTTCCATGGCCTCTCGAACGTGCTTTGTTATTGGACTCCATCACCTCATTTTATATTAAATGCCAAGGAGGATTCCAGTTTATGAAAGCAGAGGTGCTGTTAAGCGCTACACATACATACTGAACCCAGTCCTTTCCAAGTCTGTATGCTTGCTGAATCTCCCCTCTTTGCTTATACTGGTGAGGTCTGTGTGGATTATCCTGGAGTAATGTTGCTCCCTTACTAAAATGTGTATAAAGCACTGTTGGCTTTAAGAAAAGTCTTAAAATAGTTGCATCAGAAACTCATATCTTTACATTGCTGGGATAACTAGAGACAGAAGTTAATTCACACTATCATAATACAAGAAAAAGAAACAATCTTTGTAATGTCCATTCACTGAATGATCTTGGACCACCACACAATGTTGCTATCTGTACTGATTGTTGGTTTGGGCTTTAAACCTTAATAATCTTATCCTCCACAGACCATAGTGGAGGATACGATTATTAAAGATTATTAAGAGGAAAATAAATATCCAAAGCACGGCCCCCATAATAAAAAGTAATTGCCGCCATTAATTATTTAATATTAACTGTGATTGTACTCCACATGTTTTGGAAAGATAAGTTCAGTTTTGCTAGCAACACCCAGCAACACACCTGCAAGGCTAGTAAATGAACTGCTTCTTATACTGCTTTTCTACTCTATCTCAGCCCTCAAAGCAATTTTTTTACAATTTGTTTTATTCACCCAAGCCATTTTTTTCTACATATTTAATGTTAACAGTGTGATGTATGCATCAGACAGTAGCTCGGGGTTAGTATCTTGCCCACGGATATTTGGCAGGCAGACTGGATCTTCTGATTACTAGTTGACTTTCGCTCCCACACGAGCTATTGCCACCCCAAGAAGTGGTGAATCATGAAATCACTTAAATAGAGCCTTTCTGACAAAGTGAAGTCAGTAATGCCAAAAACTAATTTCTGATTATTGCAAATGCTTGATTGCAGTTCTTGCTGCCAAGGGTGGCACAACCAGTTATTAGGTTTAGAGACTTACTTTTTCACTTAGGGCCAAGAAGATTTGGATAACTTTTTCTCTTAATAAATCAAAATTTTAAAATAATCTGTTTTACTTGAGTTATAAAAAAAGAAATAAAAAGACAATAAGAAGGGGTCAAATACTATTTCACAGCTCTTTAAACACTTAAATTAAAGTAGCAGCATAATAATTGTCCAAAAAATTAACAAAAAAACTAACAACACTTTGGATATAATTTGTTGTTTTATTATTCTTTAACCATAGGACATTCAAAATATATACAGTCTTAAAGTCCAATGCAAAACTTGAACTTTGTGCAATTTACGTATTTTGGGGACCTAATTGTGAAGAGTGCAAATGATGTCGTGTACTGAGAGGAAGAAAAAACAATAAGAAGGAAAATGTAATCTGTAAGCCATCTATTAGATTTATTTGAAAAACTTGTCACGGTCTGCCAGGGCAAGCCGTGGGGATGTTGGAGAAAGGACCCAAAATGCAGGACTTAGTGCAATGAACAGTGCGTTTATTTACAGTGAGGAAAAGTACACCACACAATAAATCTCTGGTGTGCTCCCTTAACTCCTGTGTTGTGCCTTCTCCAAAGTGCTGGTATTCCGTGCTCTCTGCTCCCATCCCTACGCACACCCTGTGCGTCCTGCTGTCCTGTGTTCCACTCTCCTCCTGAGGAAAAAACCACAGATGCAGCCGTTACGGCACCAACTCCAGCAGGCATACACTTAACAGCACTTGAGACACTGACATTGAGCCTAACTCAACAATCCTGCACCGGAGGAAGCTCCATTGCTCTGTTAAGTAGCTCCCCTGACGAGCTTGATCAGAAGCAGGTGTGTGAGAATCTAGGCGTGACCAGCAGCTGGCAGGGCCACACCCATCAGGCCTGCAGGTGGCTGTCCAACCACACCCGCAGACACACACACGTACACACACCAGCATGGAACACAAGAGCACAGTGCAGCAAACATACATCCAATATAATAATTATAATAATAATAATAATAATAACAACAACAATAAAGGTCCACACTGCTCACTTTTCTGACATTAACAAAAAAATAATAAAAAAAATGAAAAGAACAATAGAAATACTTTTAAGAATATAAATATCTAAATCCTTTTCTTATTTACTTGTTACTTATTATGATTTTGTGAATATATTTTGATTTCTAACACACCTTCTTTCCCCTCAAGTTTGGGTGTAGGTCTGTTTTCTCGTAACATTGAGGGTGGGCTGCTTCTTACATGCTTGTTTGTTCACCCTTTTTCCCACATGCCCTCATAATCCCCTGTTTACTTTCAGAATGCTATGAACTGTCAGTAATTCCCTTTGGCAAAATCTTCAGAAGATCACTTATATAAGACGTGCATAAAGGGCTTGAAATGTTTAGAAAACCATGATGCAATTCACAGTCTAACAAAGGTCTAAGGCTAGAGACATTTCAATTTGGCATTTTACTCTCATTTTGTAAAATGCTTTAACAGAAATGCTTGTAAAGCATAATTAAAACCTAATACAAGCCACTAAATTAAATGTCAAACGTCCTTACTCCCACGTACAGTATCTTTACACTTTCTTACTTTTGTAGATGGTGACCTTGCCAGTAAACTTTTCTCTGTAGTGACTCTAAGCTTCAGTCTACCTCATTCACTGTTTCATGGTGTGGTATTTCTTGGAGTAAGGAGGAGTGAAAATATCCTGTGGAGAAAAATAAGACAGGAGATTATGTACAAAGTGAGTAGAACAATAGCTGGAAAAGATAAATATACAGTACGAGGCTAACATTTCCAATAATAACGTCATTTATAACTACAAACATGTACAATGAATATATTCCAGATACAGACGTCATACATATTTTTTGGACACTTGAAAATGCAGGCAAACTGAAAAGATGGACCTCTTTGCCCTGAATACCAAGCATCATCTCAGGAGGAAACAAGACACTGATCATCACCTGGCAAATATCATCCCTACACTGAACCATGGTGATGGTAGCATCATGTTTGTGGGGATGTTTTTCAACAGCAGGAACTGTGAGAATAGTCAGGATCGATGGAAAAATAAATACAGCATTGCATAGAGACATACTTAATGTTAACCTGCTCTAGAGTGCTCTGGACCTGAGACTGGGGTGAAGGTTTATCTTCCAACAGGATAATGACCTTAAGTACACAGCCAAAATATCAAAATAGTGGCTTTGGGAGCACTATGTGAATGTCCTTGAGTGGCTCTGGCCACTCAAGGACATTCACATGGTTTGCCAGACTTGAACCTGATTGAACATCTCCGAAGAATTCTGAAAATGACTACGCACCGACACTCCCCATCCAACCTGATGGTGTTTGAGAGGTTCTTCAAAGAAGAATGGGAGATACTGTCCAAAAATAGGTGTGGCAAGCTTGTAGCATCATGCTATAAAACATTTGAGGCTGTAATTGGCGCTTCAACAAAGTATTGAACAAAAGCTGTGAATACTTTTGTACATCTTACATTTTTGTTTTTCATTCATTATAAATTTGCAAGAATTTCAAGCAAACTTCTTTTCACTTTGTCATTATGGGAAATATTGTGTAATTGTGAGGTGAAAAATTAGTTTAATTAATTTTGGAATAGGGCTGTAGCATAAAAAAATGTGAAACAAGTGAAGCACTGTGAATACTTTCCAGATATACTCTACAGTTCTCATGTCTGAGAAATTAATATTGCTGCCCTGAGATCAGCAGGATGGCCAGTAAAATTTGGTTTCTTCCATTCTTGGCTTAATTCTCTATAATGGCTACAGTCATCAAGATTATTATTTAGTTATTATATAGTATCACCCACATGATCAAGATCTTGCCACCATCATCGTCAGTGATCCATGTCCTCAGTATAAGAATAAATTTCAGTGCAAATGTAAAAAATAACACTTGTTCCTTTTGAATGTTTTAAATCTATCATGGCTCAACATTAAAATCTGCCACTTCATATGTTTTAAAACCATTTTGAAAGTTGAATGATGTATAAATTATCTAAGAAGTCTCACTGCTTTACAGCTGAATTTTAGTCACTGCCTTTTCCGGTTGATTAATTGAAGTGACTAAAAACACTTAAAGAGGGCAATTGCAATGGATTTAAATGGTGGAATTTTATAGAGAAAAGGGAAGTAATGAATGGATTTGAGGAATTTGATAGTCTAAACATCAGTTACGAATAATGTCCAGTAATATAAATATAGCAAAGCAGCAAATCAAGTTGAAGTAAGTTAAAATATCAAATGTAAATACAAACAATATCATGCTAATGGCACAATTAAGACATTAATTAATACACTGTTTAGTCTATTAGGTTTTAATCCAGTTATTTTATTATTATTATTATTATTATTATTATTATTCACCAATATAATGTTTAAATACATGTAAAACCAAGTGCAAAAATTGGAATTTATGTAAAACACATTTTTGACAAAACCATGTACAGTGACTGTGAGGCACGGTGAAGGGGGAAAAATAGATGGGGGGAGGGAAAGAATTTATAGTTAAAATGTTAAATTGAGTATTTTTTTTTGTTTTTTGCATTTTAAGGATAAGAGACTTTCCTGTAATGCTAAAATCAGAAAAGTGTATGCGTGAGTGTTTGACATCTGAAATCAAGTTCTGTCAAAGCTATGAGTGGATTTATCTATAAACTGTATATGTGTTTACAGTCTGTGTATGCATATGTATGAATACGCTTCTTTAAAAAAAATACACAAGTTCTGCAAATGACTTGTCTTGGGGCAGGAAGTGACTAAAGCTTAGCAAAATAAAAGGGGAAAAACAGGTCGCTGACCAGTTTTTGATCAGATTGTTTTCTCCCCTAAAAAAGAAAAACAACAAGAAAAAAACAGCTTATGATATTTAAAATAGAGTAAGTGATGAGATGGCATTGCTTATAAAATCTCATCTGCATACTAAATTATCGTATACTCGACTGATAGGGGGAATATTAAATCAAAAAACTAGCTGTAATGGTTAAATCAGATTAAGGGTAAAAGTGGGGAGAGGGAAAAACTCTTGTAACATTCTAGTCTTTGATATAAACAAATAAATGGTCAAATTGTTTTTTCAGGATATGTATCCTTTGTATCTCCATAAAACCCAAAGAAGAATCTAATCTCAAACATAGTGACAAATGAAAATATAGAAACGCCACACAAATTCTCAGCTGCCCTCAGAGGACTTTTTCTTGAATGTCACATGTGTTTGTTCTTTTGGTTTCGGTTTCTTTTAATGATTACAAATCAGTTTATTCTGATGATTTTCACGGATGATGTGGTTCTGTTGGCTTCATCGGGTGACGGCCTCCAGCTCGCTTTGGAACGGTTCGCGGCCGAGTGTGAAGTGGTGGGAATGAGAATCAGCACCTCTAAATCTGAGGCCATGGTCCTCAGCCTGAAAAGGGTGGAGTGCCCACTCCAGGCCGGGGACAAGTTCTTGCCCCAAGAGTTTCAGTATCTCGGGGTCTTGTTCACGAGTGACGGGAGCGTGAGATCAACAGATGGATTGGTGTTGCAGCTGCAGTGATGCGGATGCTGTACCGGTCCGTTGTGGTGAAGAGAGAGCTGAGTTTAAAAGTGAAAGGAACATTGAAAAGGGCCAGATGCCATTTGACAAGGGTGCCTCCTGGGCACCTCCTGGGTGAGGTGTTCCGGGCACGTCCCACCAGGAGGAAGCTCCGGGCAGACCCGGGACACGCTGGAGAGATTATATTTCTCGGCTGGCCTGGGAACGCCTTGATGTTCCCCCGGACAAGCTGGAGGAGGTGGCTGGGGAGAGGGCTTCTCTGCTTAGGCTGCTGCAGATAAGTGGAAGAAGATGGATGGATGGATGGATGGATGGATGGATGGATTCTGAATGATGTCACAACGTGTTTTGAGGTCTAAAGCACCCATGATGTTTTAATAAATCAAATAATTTATTCACTTAATGTTTGGCTTGGGTTCTGAATTAAAGCATCACAAGGGGGGTAGGGGCACTCATTTCAGACTGGAAGTTATCAGAACGTCTGAGATATAAATCATGCCACACATGAAAAGCAGAACCGCTAATGCCACATTACAAGCCCCAATCTGAGCTTCCTGGGAGTTAGGAAAACACCTGTTGATGTGATTGTCTAGCGCTTAGCTTGAAGATCTACTTGAAAAAAAATTTACCTTTGAAGAAGAAACCAGTTTGCTTCTCTTATCACAGCCAGCAGGCCTTGAGCATAGTACAAAGCAAACCGTGGGTTTGTATTATTTGTACTATTTGTAGTGTGTGTTCAGCTTTAGCTGGATGTAGTCCCTTCTGATCCCTGTATACAGCCATAGTGAGAGCTTGAGACTTACTTGCCTTGCTAGCATTAAGTCCTTCGTTACCAATATATTGTGGTATGTTGGGAGCGGCTAGTTATCTCCCATTATGCCACGGAAACGTGTTGCCAGTTAAGACGATTAAACTGTGTATTTGCTTTGATGTGTGTAACTCTTTTGACTTTTCCTGTCAATATTCTGGGGTGGAATAACAGGCTCAATCTCTGTGTGGATTCCTTGTTGTTAAGATTCCTGAACTTGCCACAACATATTTCATAATATTTATAGACCAAATTTCTAGGCCCTACCAAGGGTCAGTGGAGGATTCAGTGGTCGTAGAATCTCATCTCTGGATCTCTGCAGCATACAATCCTGTCTGTTGTTGTGAAGGGAGAGCTAAACCCTGAAGCTTTTATTTATAGGTGATTCTATGTTTCTGCCCTCCTCACTAACTCTGGGTAGTGACTGAAAGAATGAGATCATAGATACAACCCCCAAAAGTGAACTTCCTCTGAAGTTCTGCTCCTCCTGCAAATCAAAATGACCCAGTTGAGCTGGTCAGGAAATTTGACCAGAGTGTCTCCTGGGTGCCTCAAAAGTGTTGTTTCACTCATGTCCGAGTGGGAAGAGAACCTGGGTCACATCAAGGCTGGTTGTCTGTTAATTTCATTAATTTTGGAAAATATCCCTGACTGGGTCATCATACAAATACAACACAACGACTGTTTATAGAATTATTGAAAGCTACTGGAAGTGATGCCAAAGTCAAAGGATGATAAAGAAGCTATTAAGTAAAAATGTGGATTTTTTTTAATATTATGCAAATTAATTTTAACTTCACAAATTGTTTTTTTTCTTTAGATGATCTCAATTGCATAATAATGATGATAATGATAGTTTATTGTATTCTGATATTAATGTTTTTATTATTGTATTTATTAATGTATTCTTGGGGATCAACACGGATCCGATATGTTGGTAGGATAAGGGTTGAGGAATAATCAGGCTAAAACAGAAAACCCTGGCTTTGTAATTATAATATTAGAAATGTAAGTAACGTCACAATCTTAATGGCACACTGGTAACTCACTGACAGTCACTGAAAAATGCATCAAACTCCTGCCGGAGCCCATTAATTCACCCCGACCTCCTCCCTATTCCTAATTTGCTATTTACCTAAATAGATGAAAAAGAAAGAAGTAATAAATAAACATTTATTTAATAATATTTGGTGATTTACACTAAAAAACAAAAAGAGAAACAGAAGAAAGCTTTCATTTTGCTACAGCTTCCATTGTCCCACTGCCTCGAGTTTAAATTAAATGCTGCACAGTACTCGTTTGACAAGTCATTATAAGGCTGAGAAGGAGTCCAGTTAGAGAAAGTGGAGGTGCTGCTGTGAGACCCAGGGATCCCTGTAGAGGTCGATCCAAGAATACATAAGACCTGTTCCCTTCCAAGCCAGTGCAACCCTGGATTTCTCCTCTTTGTTTCTTATACTGGCCAGGTCAGTGTGGTGTTTTCTACAGTACGATTGAGCCTCTGACTAGGTTTGTTCCTGCTTCACCAGAACATAACATATGGTGTTAGCTTTGAGAGGTTTAAGAGAGAAGTGAGTGTCACAACAGATGGATTATAAAAGAATCTCTTAAAATTGCAGGGAGAAGTAGAACAATAAATTTTTTCATACCATCATAACACAGGAAAGGGTAACGATTTCCGCAGGGCAAATCATTCAGCTATGTTGGCCCTGAACCACCACACAGTATTGGTCAGTGTACAAGTTGTTTGGTTGGTTTTTAAGCCAGATCAAAAACTCATGTGTGGTGCCAACATCAATATTCTTATCCTTCATGGACCACTTCCAGCTGTAAACATTATCATGAAGCCCGATCCATGCCCAGTAACCATCAGTGATGTCATTTCTGTTTTGTACAATGGTCAGAAGCAATTGGTTGATGTCATTGTTGTAGATAGTGACCATGTCCGTGAATCTTCCTCTGCAGTGACTCTGAGCTTCAGTCCAGCTCATTCTCTGGTTCACAAAGTGATTTTCTCTGAAATAGAGAGAAGTAGTGGAAAGTCCTGCTGATACAAGATAAAAGATTTTTAATTGGGATACTGTGAAATAACACTTGGAAAGGTTGTAAAAATATAAATAAACTGCCATCAATCTATTAGCTATCTATCTCTCAATCTAAAATTAATTATTTGTATATGTTTTTATGTGGTTTATCATTCTTGAATAAGGTTTTTTTTTTTAGATAACAAAGCAGCTACAAACAGAGAGCTACACTAATGGACCGTACTCATACATTTACATTTGTTTTTAATAACCAATTTTTGGTTGCACCCTTATTCTCTAGGGGCCACCACAGCAGGTAGCCCCACATATCTGATTTGGGAAAATGGCACATTTCCCCAGATGCCCTTCCTGACAGAACTCCCAAGGGATTTGTGTCTCCTTCTAGAATCTGGGGATCTTTTGCTTGTTAAAGAACCATGAAAACCACTACACTACAGAACCACTAACAATGACTTGTACTTGTTCCTATGTTGGGCTACCTTATGTGAACCCTTAGTATGACAGTATATCTACATTGATTTTCAGTTTTCTAATTTTGACTATTTATTATTCATTACTTTAAATGAGAGTTTAAGACATTTAACCCAAATGATACTATTCTGTTCATAATTGTGTGAGGTATTGATATTACTGTTCGAGCCCTGGCTTGGACAGTCTCGGTCGTTGTGTCCTTGGGCAAGACACTTCACCCGTTGCCTGGTGATGGTGGTCAGAGGGCCCGGTGGCGCCAGTGTCCGGCAGCCTCGCCTCTGTCAGTGCGCCCCAGGGTGGCTGTGGCTACAATGTAGAAGCCATCACCAGTCTGTGAATGTGTGTGTGAGTGGGTGGATGACTTGATGTGTAAAGCACTTTGGGGTCCTTAGGGACTAGTAAAAGCGCTATACAAATACAGGCCATTTACCATTTACTGGCCTGAGAGATGCAGGATGACCGGTATCTTGGGTTCTTCCATTCTTAAAATTAAAAGCTGCTGTATTAAAATTTCCAGCTCATTAT
>NW_024582700.1:257884-302189 GCF_018398535.1 Haplochromis burtoni | reverse complement strand
ACCTCTCACATGTTTAAGCTTGCTGCGGGAGATTTCACTTGTCATGTTTGCATAGTAAGCTAACGATTAATAAGACGATGTCAGAGGAATTGGTGCACAAATTATCATCACTCACAGATCAGTGCTGTCGCTCTCTATACACAGTTCGCACGATTGCAAAGTGAAAGCAAAAAAACAAGCGCAAATTCAAACGCGACTTCAATATGTCACATATTGACAGTGGCTCACCGATGCCAATGACATAATTACCCAGCTACATTTCTGAAAGAATGCAAAAGCATTGACATATATTTTTCCTACAATAGCCCGACGGGCAGGGAAGAGATAGATTTTGGTAGCCCGACTGAAAAAATCGCTAGCTCCGGTGTTCCAGATCTACTGGCGTTTAGATCAACTGGCGTTGGTCGAACAGATGTGTGGCAGTCTTGCGTTTCAGTAGCTCTACCGACAAACCAGCAAAAAAACGCCAAATGTGTCATCTGTGACACTTGTGAGGTTGTCTCAAACACACTCCGTCAGTCTTGATGCTGTTGAACAACAAAATGTTTAAAAATGTGGCGAGTTTACCTGGTGATATCCTCATGCGCGACGCGATCGCGAAAACAGCAAACAAGTAACACCACGCCGATGTTGTTCACAGGACAGCAAGAGTAAACGATCGGGAGACTCTTGTCGTCGTTATCGTTCCCCTCGCACGGTTTATTTCTCCGGTTCAGCGTTTTTGCTTCACAACTACAGCGTGCTGTTTACTTTGTGCACTAACATGGATCGAGTCAACCAGCGCCACCTCTGGCCAAGTGCCACAGCCTACAGCCAGATCAACCTGTGACACATCTGCACCACGTTTGAATTCGTGTCATGCACATTTGTACCTTTCAATTGTGTCTGTTTGTGCGTCATGCAAATAAACCTTTGGAAAGAATGAAATGATATCATATATTCCTTATTGGCCTACATTTGTACAAAATTCCAAATTATATACACAAAGTCATAGAAATCACCACTCCAATTGGTCATCATGATTTTAATATTCTCTTTTTCCATAACAATGAAATACGCCTTGGACAAATATGACACATCAATATTTCATTAGTGTTGTCACATCACATCCTGTAAGCATCGTCTGCCTGTGTCCTTTCCCTGGAAATTAATATTTCCAGCCAATATAGGCAATTCATCAACATGGCTGGAGTTATATACAGTCTGTATAAGTGTGGTTAATCTAATGAACATTTGTAAAGAGACGGCAGTTACTGTGAATTCACAGCAGTTACACAGTGATTAGTAATTGTGGTGGGACGTGGTCTGCGGTGCCGTGCGGACGCACCTGCACGGCATCCGCAATCACGCCCGCCGTGTTAAAACACGGGGACTCAGGGGTTGGTGGTGGTGTGGTGTGACGTGACTACAATAAAGTTGGCTCTGAACGTCGCTCCGTGGTCCCGCCGTGCCTTATTCATGCCACATTGGTGCCGAAACCCAGGAGGCGGCATGGCGGGTACCTACCAGAGCCAGGAAAGGGAAGAGCTGGCCGAGATGGTGGCCGAAATAGCGGCCACCCAGCGGAAGCAGGCGGCGGAGGTGCGTCGCCAACAGGAAGAGCTGCAGGACCGGTCCGAGCGCCACCTGGAAAGGATTGGGGAGCTGGTGGCGCTGCTCTGGGCCTCGGCGCCACCCCCACAAGTGTGTCCCGAGGACAGTGAAGCGGTGGAGGAGCCGTGTGGGGCACCTCGGCAGCCAGAGGTGGTGGACGAGTCACGCGGGGGTCCGAGCCTGCCGGAGGAGGAGCAGCCGGGTGAAGGGCTGCTCCTGCCGGAAGCGGTGGAGGTGCCGCTCCAATCGGAGGCCGAGGACGAGGCGGGCGGGGGTCTACACCTGCCGGAGGCAGAGGAGTCGCTCCACCCAGAGGTGGATGAGGGGCTGTGCCTGCTGGGGGCGGAGGCGCAGTGCGGGGAGCCGCTCCAAACGGGAGTGGCGGAGGCGGTGGCGGAGCAGCTGTGCGAGGAGACTGAGGTCCCTGCTCCAGGGCAGCCTGCGCAGCCGGAGTTGGAGGCAGAGGAGCGGGACAGCCCCGCTAGGCCGGGGGTCGGCGGGCTGGCTAGTCTAGCCTCGCTGCCACCAGTCAATTCTGCGCGCCTGACGTCTGCCCAGCCGCCTGTGTGCAGGAGCTCACGGCCATGCCTGTGTGGCCGTGTCCGCTTGCTACGCGGCCGACCTCCGGACCAGCTTCGCCGTTGCCGCTGGATGCGCGGGCGGCCACCAGAATGGACGCTTCCCCGTCGCTTGGTCAGGGGCTGGGGCGCCGATGTTTAGGGGCCGAGTCTCGCCCCAGTTCCCCGGGGGGAGTAGGTTCGGCCAGATTGCTCCCCGGCCTCAATCGGGCGATGGGGGTATGTGGTGGGGCGTGGTCTGCGGTGCCGTGCGGACGCACCTGCACGGCATCCGCAATCACGCCCGCCGTGTTAAAACACGGGGACTCAGGGGTTGGTGGTGGTGTGGTGTGACGTGACTACAATAAAGTTGGCTCTGAACGTCGCTCCGTGGTCCCGCCGTGCCTTATTCATGCCACAGTAATAACAGCCAGTGAGAGTGAGTGGATATGACTGTTCCCACCACTAACACATGACCATAGCCCACTACTAGATTAACTTGTGACACATCTGCACCTGCTGCTATGATCACATTGAGTAGAGGCTGAGTGGCTGCACTTACCCCTGGTACATCCAAATCTACCCACAAACATGTTGAAAGATGCAATGCCAGCAATGTGGATTGTCAACACTAAAAACAATCGGTAAGCAAAGACAACAGGGATCAATTTTTTCTGTTTATTTAGCACCCACAACATTTGTAGTCGCCTTCTGCACAGGGGAAGTCCACACACACTGTGTGGTACCACTTTCCACAGAAGGTGCAATCTGCAAGATTGAATGAGATTGTCAGGGTCATTGTCTGACTGTTTATTACTAATCACTGTGTAACTGCTGTACATTCACAGTAACTGCCATCTCCTTATAAATGTTTATTAGATTGACCACACTTATGCAGACTGTATATCACAACCAACTCTAACATGTTTGTTTGCAGAGGGAAGACACAGGCAGACTATGCTAACGACATGTGATGTTACAACACTGGTGAAATATTAGTGTGTTCACGACATTTTTCGTATGGGCAAAAGTATTGATATCAGGATGGTGATTCTTATGTGTATGTCATTTGGCATTTTGTACAAATGTAGGCTGATAATAAATACATGATATCATTTCATTCTTTCCAAAGGTTTATTTGCATGACGCACAAACAGACACAATTGAAAGGTACAAATGTGCATGACACGAATTCAAACGTGGTGCAGATGTGTGTCACAGGTTGATCTGGCTGTAGGCTGTGGCACTTGGCCAGAGGTGGCGCTGGTTGACTCGAGTCCATGTTAGTGCACAAAGTAAACAGCACGCTGTAGTTGTGAAGCAAAAACGCTGAATTCGGAGAAATAAACCGTGCGAGGGGAACGATAACGACGACAAAGTCTCCCGATCGTTTACTCTTGCTGTCCTGTGAACAACACGGCGTGGTGTTACTTGTTTGCTGTTTTCGCGATCGCGTCGCGCATGAGGATATCACCAGGTAAACTCGCCACATTTTTAAACATTTTGTTGTTCAACAGCATCAAGACTGACGGAGTGTGTTTGAGATAACCTCACAAGTGTCACAGATGACACATTTGGCGTTTTTTTTGCTGGTTTGTCGGTAGGAGCTACTGAAACGCAAGACTGCCACACATCTGTTCGACCAACGCCAGTTGATCTAAACGCCAGTAGATCTGGAACACCGGGACGTCGGGCTAGCGATATTGCGAGCCCTGTATCTGATTGAGGAATCACTCATCTTTGGAAAAGAGAGTTTATTACAGAGAAATGGCTCTTTCCAAAATAAAAGCTATACTATCCGCTTCTTCTGGGCTATATTCTCAGCAGCATAAGGAGAATCATGTGCTAACAGCTGTCTAAATGACTCGGCTAAAGTTAGTAGCATGCTTGCTTTTTTTTGTCTGCTTCCACTTGTCTTTGCACTAGGATGATGTCGGCGTAAATGTGCAGTCATATTCGTTGTGTTCCCACTAGTGCTTTCAGGTTAATCTCGTTGAAATGACCTTAACGCCACAACACGGCAAATCTCCGTTAACGAGCTACCGCCGATCGCTCCGTGCATGGGGCTAGACGGCCAACACGTTAACGAGCTAACTGCGCTACACACTAGTTCACACCAATGTAATTGAGCATTGCATGGCACATCCAACATACTGTTTTACTTTAGTCCATGACTCGCTTACCTTCAGGGTCATACGTCACATGAAAACCAAAATAATTCCAAACGCCAGATCTGAATGAGGTGGGTCCATGTTGCAAGGAGAGCTTAACTTCTGTCTCGCTAGCTTGCCCTGCGCTCTTCCTTCTGACTATGCTGTCTGTGTTGAGCGCTCAGTGGATCTGCGCTCGACAGTGCAGCCTAGGCGGAGTAGTCGAACACAGATTCACTGAGCGCTCAACACAGACAGCATCGTCAGAAGGAAAATTGATAAAATAAATTACAAATGTTGTATTGTTCGATACATATGCGTACCGAACCGAAAGCACTGTATCGAACGGTTCAATATCGATACAATATCGTTGCACCCCTAATATATATTTATATATATAAAAAAAATCGCAATAATATCGTATCGTGAGTTAAGTATTGTGATAATATCGTATCGTGGGGTGTATGGTGATTCCCACCTCTATTGATGTCACTGTTGAAGATGATGACCATGTCAGTAAAATTTTCTCTGCAGCAACGTCCAGCTCCTTCTCTGGTTCACAAAGTGATATTCTCTGGAGTAGGGAAAAGAGCTAGAAAGTCCTGCTGAGAAACAGAAAAAGGCTTTATTTTAAGACTGATATAATGAAGACTGTATAATAATATTTTAATCAAATATTCATAATTAAATAATTCAGGTTAACAGTCTTACTGTATCAAACTACATACAGTAATAATGTTTGTGCAACCGTGTACAATCAATGTACATGGTTGATACACCAATACTCCAAATGCAGTATTGGGAAGACCAAGTGAACAAATAAACAACCAAAAAAACCTTAACTTTTATTCTAAAACATAAAACAAGGTAAAGATTCATTTTCACGCACTCACGGGTAGCTCTCTCCGCCGGGAGAGAAATCATGCTTGTGCAAATAAACGTACTTTTGGAGGCTGAGCCCAAAGGAAGACGCAGCCCTGATGTGATTAGTCGCTTTGATGGACACTGCGTTATGAATTTAGTGACATCACACAGTTATTGCCAATTATTCGAATGCCCACCCAATAAACTCACCGTTCAAGAAACCAGTATAGTAAGTGACACAAGCCAGGATTGAGCCATGCTTTCATGTTGTTTAAGGCACATTCTGACCCTACTATATGAATATTGCAGCAGAATTCAGACCACGCAACATTTTTCCAATATTTTTGTTGAATCTGTGAAAAGTGTAGCCCAGTTCCCTGTTCTTAGCTGACAGGATTGGTAACTGTTATGGTCTTCTGCTCCTGGAGCTCATTTACTTAAAGTATTCAATATGTTGTGTATTTAGCAATGCTCTTCTTTGTACCTCGAAATGAGTCGTAGTAAGTGGTTATTACTGTTGCCTCCCTGTTACCTTAAAGTAGTCTAGAGATTCTTCTTGCACTTCTGGCAACAACAAAAAATATTTACCCTAGACAACTGCTGGTCACTGGATATTTACACTTTTCCAGATACTTTAGATAAAAGAAATTGAACAGTTGTACCAACCATAACCCTCAAATATACCTGAGTTCACATTTATTCCTGTCAGAAATCATAATTCTTCCAGATTTCTGATCAGTTAAGCTGTTATATTAATAAATGTTGTGCAGCAGACCTCCAAGGGCCCAATATTTTCTATAAAAGCATTTCATACATTCTCACAGAAAGACTTTATCAGTAAGTCTATAAACTGTAGTTCTTATGTCTGAGATACTGACCTGACAGCAACAGGAGGACCAGTATGTTTATTTCCCCCATTCTTGGCTTCACTCTCTATAACAGACATAGCAATCGTCATTATTATTTCACCATAATTATAATCATCTGCATGATAAGCTTTTGTTACTATTATGCAGACCTTGATCCCCAAAGTCATGTGACTGAAAAAAGGAAAGAAGTAGCACAGTCTTTAAATGTAAACACACACGTAAACACACACACACACACACACACACACACACACACACACACACACACTTCTGAATACTCTGCCAGCCACTTTGTAATGGCGTTCCATGGATGCACTGCTTGCTAGTCTCTTGCATCCTGCTGTTATGTGCTGGATTGTCTCAGGGGCAACTTTGCACAGCCTGCATCTGGTGTGTTGCTGGTGCAGTAGTACATGCCACTGGTACATGCAGCACAGGGGCCTGTCCTTCCCTGATGGTTCCTCTTCTTACTCCTCTCAGGCTTCTGCTGCCTGAGGTATTCACTAAGCAGTTGGTCAGTTGTGGCAATCTTCCTGATCCACTTATGGATCTTTTTTGTTTCATCCTGGAGTAGTTGTGACACTCACTAGTCCTCTGTCTCCTTCATTTTGCTGAGTGCACATTGTCAGGGTGCTGGACTTGGGGGTAAAACCCTCCACACATGGTAAGGAGCTTGTCTTTGATGTTAGCGGCTCTCCTCCTCTTGCCAGCTTATTATCCTAGCAGTATCTGACAGTCAGCAAGGGTGTAGGTGTTTATTGCCCTGATATTGTTATTCATATTCAGTTTGCAGCTTTCCTAGTGGCCTCTTCATGGTTCCCATTTGACTGGTAGATTCCAAGGTACATGTAGCTACCCTCAATGTCTGCCATGTTGCCTTGTGGTAGTGCATTTCCCTCAGTTTTAACTACTTTCTCTCCCATTGATAGCATCCGACTACATTTCTCCAGTCCAATTCCACAAATGATCTTATGGAGTGATGAATCCAAAATTAAAGTTTCTGGTTCCAATCATTGTCAATGATCAGGAGAATGCCCATCTGTAAAACACAGTGGAGACTCTGTTGTGATTTGGAGCTGTATTTCGGGCAGTGGTGTTGGTTATCTTGTCAAAATTGATCTAATTATGAAAAGTACCGTCAGACTTTGGTCCACTATGCAGTGGCATTGGAAAAAGATCTGATGGGATAACAGTGATCTAAAACACACTACCAATACCTGAAACTATATCTGTGTCTATTATTTTACATGTGATCAGTCAATAAATCAGTTGTATCGGAATTACAATTTACTTCTCTGGTTTGGGGTTAGAGCTGGGGTCATCATTGATTAGATATCATATGTTCACATCGGGGTTTTTTTTAAGATGATGCATTACGTTTATTCACACGCTATAGAAAGTAAATCTGTTACATTTATTTTACATTACCCATCAAAATAGCCCGAGATTCATGGACACATAATTACCAAGTAAACAATATAATTCTTAGGCTACATGCCTACACAATGCCCAAATCTATGTCCTAACGAGGACACAGCCACAACATCCTTCTTTTAGTGTTTAAGAATGACCACAAACCAGCTTCTACTGTTTAACAAGCAACAGGTACATTTGTTACATTTTGCACATTATATTTGTTGCCTGGTGAAAATCAAGCTTTTGGTGCTTAGTTGGGGTCAGCATACACCGAGTTGCCTGGAAAGGTTTGCTTCTGTGTTTGCAGCAATGGTTGTTGCCCTTGCTGCAATAAAAAATAAATTATATTTTTAAACCCCTTCCTCCAACCAAAATTGTTGATCATTCCCCTATTTCCCCATCCTCCACAGAAAATGTCAGCAGATGTTAGAGCATGTAAAATGGCAAGCACTGGGCTTGGGGCTCTGTTGATCTCTATGTAACCTCATTTTTGGTCATGTAGTCACCATTGTGTGCTTGTTGCTTTCAGCCCAATGGAAATTATAAGGAAAATCACATTATTAAAATGAAAAAGAAACACAAATGCAAACAAATCCATGCGTGATGGAACAGGAAGTCACATGCGTATTACAGCACAAGATTTTGCCTGTCATTTGAATGCTTTGGATATTTAGCATTGTCTGTTTGTTTTTTTTACAGGACTGGAAAAATGCTATTATGCTGAAAGTGAAATAAAATAGATTCTAAGCTTTTTTGTATTTATGGACATTTAACAAACGTGATGGCTCAAAGTTTTGGCCTTTTTAAGTGGGAATTTGTGTTTTTGGAAACAAGCATAACCACAGGAAACAAACTTTCAAGTTTCAGTATGTCAGTGTCTTTGACATATGAGGAGAGAGTGGTATTACATGTAGTCAAGGTCGCTAACTGGACGACAACCAGTGGACAATGAATGGTATGCATCTTAATCTTTAGGCTGCTGAAGTGCCCTGTTTCATGGATTAAGGATTTGTATTGCTATGACGTTCATGTTGGATAGAAGGATGTGATGTTTTACATTACCCAAGAGGTTTATCCCCTCTGTTGACTGAAATAGAAATCAATTTCACCACAGTGAGGGTGTAAACAAGTGACTACATCTGTAAAACTGCTTTGAAAAGGTTTGTAAGTGTACTGGATATGGTGATAATGGGAAGATGGGTAACATCTTGATCTGCTCTGCTAGATAATCATTACCACCTGTGCTTTGTGTGTATAAATAAAGTAGACAGAATGCTCTACTAAAACACATGGATCCCCTTATATCCTACTTGGATCTTCACAGGAGCACATTTTGTAGAAAGTAGATATGAATAAACCATTATCCCAATTTCGCTTATGTGCCATTTTACCATATAAGTACTAGATTGGGTATTGGAGTAAGCATTGCTATAACTATAGGATGGTATTCTCATTGTGTCCCTGAGACTCAAACTAATATTAAGTGAATCATAATAAAGGAGGAAAATTCAGGAAACACTAGAGACACATTCTTGTAGTTTAAAGCTGAATTGTGTGGGAGGTTTGCAGTCATTCCACTTAAAGTGAGTAATCCAATATTGGTGCAATTTCTGAAAATGTTTATTGTTTCTAAAAGTGCACAATCCTGCAACAAACCTAGCGACAAGTCTCTAGTGTTTCCTGAATGAGGACAAAAGAGCAGTTTTACTCACCTATTCAGATTTAATATGTGAGTCAAACACACTCATGCATGACCAAATCAGCAAAAAACACATTCACATCATTTTGGGAGAGATTAGTTAGATTTTTTACTTATTAGCATTTGGATCAAGCAGTGACGGTGGAAAGACAAAGGAGGAAAATAATGCCTCAAACAAGGCCCCTGCAGACACTGAGGGCAGACATGCAGACACAAATAAATCAGAACTCCAGCCAGGCAGGGGAGGCGTATTTCACACTCAAGGAGTGGCCTACTCTGTGGAACACCAGGGATCATTAATCTCTAGGAGACAAGCCCTCTGGCCTGCAGCTGGCACAGGTAGACATGAAGCTGGCTAAGCCCAGGCCACGAGCCTATAACACTACTGGTCTCATTGTGCTATCAGCTGTCAGATAGTACAGAGCCGTGGCTGTTGACCTAGATGGAGGTGTACCCCAGCCAAGAGCCATAGACCCTGGGGCAGTGACAGCAGTGATATTTGAGGTGGATCTCGGTCTTGAGTGTTGATGGTTGGATCTCAAAAGAAAGATAAAAGAAGTCATCATTATTAAATCAATGATGATTTTAATTTTCATTTCATGTAACCAGTAATTGCTCTGATTCTTCTCCAAAGTTTCCTTTATTCTCTCACCAGTTTAGGAAGATCAGAGGAGACCACTGTCATGGTAATTCTCTCTTGATCTCTCATCAACTGGGAGTAAACTTCTGTGTCTTTTATGAATCTTTCCTCACTGAGATGGAGTGCAGATGTGTGTCAAATTAAAGCAAATTATGATGAAACTGAATTAAGCCTGCACTACTTCAAAACTCAAGCCAGATGACATAAAAGGAACTGTTTTTGACACACCAGCAAAACGAATGAGTGAAGAACAATTATATTTGATCAGGCTAAAATAGAGCTGTGGCTTAAATGTTGGGAATCAAACCAGCAATGCCTGAAATTAAAAAGCATTTACAATGTGCTAATATGTATCTAATCCTTCTAAAGATGATATCATAGTGCAACATTTCTTCAGGTAATTCAGGTGTTTGTGCTGCTGAGAAGTCAGACATGAGTTTCCAACCTTGTCTATGAAATAGTCAAAGTTCAGAGTGACTGTGTGACTCATGCTGGGCCTGGGGTGTCAAAAAGCCGAAGCTACCTTGCCATACCTGGTGGCTATTTAATAGCATGATGTGAAATTACATTCTGTTACGGGTAGAACAATTTTCTTTAGGAAGCTAATCTGATTAGTAATATATCTGTGATGTAGGTCCAGGGTGACGTAGGCCTCTCAGGGAACCTATCTCTCTGCTGTGCATGCACTAGTCATGGAGAAGGGCATTTGCTGTATGTTTTCTGAGTCCTCTGTGAGAGCATGCTAACAGCAGTAGCTCCAGCACCCCAAAGCACCCATTTTGTGACTAAGGCTACCGTCCACACGTAGCTGGGTATTTTTGAAAACGCAGATTTTTCTATGCGTTTGCACCTTTCGTCCACACGTAAACGGCGTTTTTGGTCACTGAAAACGGAGATTTTAAAAACTCTGGCCAGGGTGGATATTTTTGAAAACTCTGTTTTTGCATTTACGTGTGGACGAGAAAAACGGAGAAAACGCAGCGTCAAAGGTGTGCGCCTTTTTTGACGTCACACTGTGCGCCATGTTATTGTTTCGGTGAAATGAATTTCTACAATACTGTTACTGTTAATTGTACTCTCCGCAGTGTTTAAATGCTTACATATACACACACAGTTACTGTCCCTCCACACACTGCCGGTTCAGATAGAGGGGGAGGAGGTGGAGGTGGTCAACAAGTACAAGTACCTCGGGCTGTGGGTGGACAATAAACTGGACTGGTCATGCAACACAGAGCACCTGTATAAAAAAGCCCAAAGCCGACTGTACTTCCTCAGGAGGCTGAGGTCTTTTAACATCTGCAGGAAGCTCCTGAGGATGTTTTACCAGTCGGTGGTTGCTGGAGTACTTTTCTATGCTGTGGTGTGCTGGGGGAGCAGCACAGCAAAGAAGGACTCATCCAGGCTGGAGAAACTGATCAGGAAGGCTAGCTCTGTGGTCGGCATGAAGCTGGACACTCTGGTGACAGTGGCAGAGAAAAGGACATTAAAGAAACTGATGGACATTATGGACAATGCTGGGCATCCTCTGCACACGGCCATTAACAACCAGAAGAGTCTGTTCAGTGACAGGTTGCTTCTCCCCAAGACAAGAACTAACAGACTTAAAAACTCCTTTGTCCCACACGCCATCAGACTGTTTAACTCCTCTCTGGAGGGGAGAGGGAGGGGAAACAGGAGGACAAAGGAGGGGGGAACAACTAAGCTGTAGTGCCTCTTCACCTCACTGTGCAATACCTTTTGTGCAATACTTTTGTAAATAGTCAACAGTGCAATAGACTCAATACTTGAAATGTGCAATTCACTTGTATTTTTATTTTTTATTCCTATTTATTCTATTTATCCCCTTTGTATATTTTATTTATATTTGTCTCTGTATTTATATGATGTGTGTGTGTTTGTGTGTGTTTTATTATGCTGTGTGTGTGTGTGTGTATATATATAACAATTCATTAACTGTAACTTCGGTCGTTGCTGTGCTTTTTTTGGAAGTCGAATTTCCCAGAGGAACCCACCCGAGGGATTAATAAAGTTCTATCTTATCTTATTATTATCTTATCTTATCTTATCTTATCTTATATGACTGTTCTGCTTCTATGCCCCAGCTTTGTTTACTTTTCCCACCGAGGCTTCTAGACTTCTGATTGGCCAACATTTCTACACGGTTAGGATTATATCGCCACCTGTTGCTTTGGCATGTTCCTAGCAGCGTTTTTCTTCATTTCTGCCTTTACATGTGGACGGGATTATTTTTTAAAACGAAAACGGAAAATCTCCGTTTTCAAAAATACCCGTGTACGTGTGGACGTAGCCTAAAACTGTTAGTAGCAAACTGGACACTGTGTTCACCACTTACATGAAGTCCTGTTGATGCAACCTTATGACATCTCTCTACATCCCTCCACTTTGCCTTGTTAGCCCAAATGAGAACGCTAGCTCCTAGTGACAAGCCAGGCTAATGTAAGGACACTCACATTAGCAGTTATCATAGATGTTCTGGTATGGTCAGGAGATACAAATCGTGTGGGATGTAACAAGACAAAAAGGCTTAACATGCACTGTCATGACACATAAAATTGCTTTCTCCACCATCCTGCTCACCTCAAGCCTCATCATCTGAACTGAAGTCAGGGATCTAATGGACAAAAACATGCATAGAAAATGCTTATTTATGCCTGAGATTTTTGCAATTATTGATTTTCACGTGACTGGACTGCTGACAGCAAATGCTAACAAGCTGTTAGCTAAGCTATAATTATGCCAGCTAACGCTAGGCTCAAATGTTAAATTGCATGAATGGTGTTGAGTTTAGCTAGCAGTGCAATTATGACTGAGGCTACAATTTCAGTTAGAGACCTGCTCCAGTGTTTGAGTCTGTGCCAGTCTCCAACTCTAGCAACATGCTTATTTGGAGACATAATGTCTCCAAATAAGTCCTGAGTCTTCACTTCATTATTTTACTGTGGTCGTCTACAGATGCAAAACTACAAAATGGTCTCTGTGTCAAATACTTATGGACTTAGCTGTATATGATTTTTGCAGGGTGACAGAACAGAAACAGAAACATGTAAGTGATCTCTCAAACAGCATAGTGCCTGCATCTCATGCAGAAAGCAAACACGGTACAGTGAAGTGGCAAGGGAAATTGCAATGGCAGGCTAAGACCAGCAATTTACTCCAAAACAAAATCACTTTGGCAGCTTCTCACATTCTGTTGATTTCAGCACTGCAGGCAAATGCCACCATACTCACTTCAGCTCCAGGTGTGTTTGTTCTGCAGTGTCGATGCCAGATGCCAGAAGAGCTCAACGCGCACAGCTGGACCAGACTCAATTCAAGAGTTTTTCAAAGCCAGGAATAAACGCTTAAACTACTATTGAAAGTAAAAACAATTAGCCTGAAATCAATCAGAGGATCTCATTGAGCAGTGACAGCTTGTTCAAGGAATAAATATATTAAAAGATTTAAGAAAATGGGAATCATGTGTAAGAAACACAAACATCACACTTCCCTGTGGTTTTACTGGTATATACCCTTCATTGTGGAGTTGATTCTCCTACTCCTTGACCATAGGCAGAAGCACTAAAAATTAAATTATTCAAAAGATATTATGGTGCACACACACTTTATGCTTCAGTTTTAGTGAGTGAAATCCTAGTGTGGATTGCACCTATACAGTTAATTTGTTAATTTAACATGCTAATGTTATGTGACAACTTAGCACTCAACCCTGTCCAAATATGGCCATTTCTAGTTCCAAAAAACAATATGGAAAAGTTAAAATTTCTGACATTTTGGGGGTGTCCAAATTCATGGGCTGCATCCTCCTGAGGCCGCATGTGTAGGGCGATTACGTCACAGCGATGCAACAAAGGCTGTCCAAATTCATAGACTCCGACAAATGAAGCCGACAAATGCGTCCTCCTTTTCCCCAGATTTGAAGGATGGGTCGGGTGTGTCCTTTGTGTGCCACCATATCCCAGCCAATTCCAGTTTCCAACAATGGCAGCAGCTACTTAGTTTTATTTTTACTCTTATTACTCGTTCTGGATCACAAAAAAAACCTTTTAACATATTTTCAGGCGAGACTGTAGCTGTGTAAACCTCAAATATCTGCTCGGTTTATCAAGATATCACAATTTTGCAAAAGTGCTCCGACGTTTTTGGAGATGTCTGCTACCCACCAGCTCGATAGCTAGCCGGGGCGAAAACAGCAAACTCGCGGCACATTATTTTCAAACCTGGTCTTTCCCTACTCATGATATATAAGTCACTTAGATAACTTAAAAATTTTATTGTTTGGGGGTTTTTTTCAGTGTTTTATTTGTCCGTGAGTAAATCGGTTTGGCTGAGATTACAGCTGAATAAACGTCAAACGGAAAACTGATTACCGTATTTTCACGACCATAAGGCGCACTGTGCTAAAAGGCGCAGTCTCAGTTATGTGTGCCATTACTGTATTTAACACACACATAAGGCGCACTGGATTATAGGGCGCATACAAGTACCGTATGCGTATTTAAAAATAAAGCGGGAGCAAACCTGAGTTCGGTACCTTACTCACATTTTATTACCAGTAATCGTCATCATCAACAACACACAAGCATACAAGTGTGCGTATTTTTAAAAATAAAGCAGGAGCAAAACAAAGTTTGGTACTCACATTTTTATCATCAACAACCCATCGAAGTCCTCATCCTCTGTGTCTGAATTGAACAGCTGCGCTAAATCTCCATCAAACATGCCAGGTTCACTTTCTTCACTGTCAGAGTCACTTTCCGTGCCGTGCGGCTCCTCGGAAACGATGCCGGCTTTTGCGAAAGCTCGAACAACAGTGCCAGCAGACATGTTAGCCCAAGCATCTACAATCCATTGGCAAATTGTGGCGTAACTCGCCCGGCGCTGCCTTCCACTCTTAGTGAAACTGTGGTCTCCATCGGTCATCCATCGCTCCCAGGCCGCTCGCAGCCTTACTTTGAACGGGCGGTTCACACCGATGTCCAGCGGTTGGAGTTCCTTTGTCAGGCCTCCCGGAATGACAGCAAGCTCACAGTTCATTTGTTTCACTAGTTTTTTCACATCGGCTGTGAGATGGGCACGCATAGAGTCACAGATCAACAGCGATGGTGATGCGTGGAAAAAACCACCTGGTCTCCTTACATACACCTCCCTCAGCCACTCTTTCATCATTTCCTCATCCATCCAGCCCTTTTCATTTGCCTTAATGATGATTCCTGCTGGAAACTTCTCTTTAGGCAAAGTCTTTCGCTTAAAAATCACCATAGGCGGCAGTTTCTGTCCATTAGCATGGCAGCCAAGCACAACAGTAAAAGAAGACTTTTCATACCCCGTTGTGCGTATCGCTACCGTGCTGGTCCCCTTCTTCTCCACAGTGTGACTCACCGGGATGTCAAAAGTGAGCGGGACCTCGTCCATGTTTGTGATGTGGCTGGGCTGGATGTTTTTGTCGCCGATGTGTTTGCTGCAGTAGGAGCGGAAGATGGCCAGCTTTTCCTTATAATCCGCTGGAAGTTGCTGCGCTACCGTAGTCCTGGTCCGGATGGAAAAATGGCACCGTTTCATAAAAAGTGAAAGTGAAACTGCTTTTAGCCGAATGGTGACCGTCGAAACGCTTCTCCCGCTCGCTCTTTGCTCGATGATCCACCGCTCGAGTCTTTCCTCCAACTCGAGCCACCTCGCCTTATGTCCGCGGAAACTCAGCTGCGTTTTCTTGACCTGCCGGAGCTTGTTTTCCAGCTTCCTCCATTTGCGAACCATCGATTCGTTAATCTTAAATTCTCTCGCCGCTGCTCGATTTCCATGTTCCTCCGCGTAGCTGATGGCCTTCAGTTTAAACTGTGCTTCGTAAGCGTGTCTCTTTGCCATTTTCAGGGTTGTTAAAACAACGATGTCCTGCATAATGCACATACCTGTTCTTTTATACAGGTATGTGCGATTGTCCCGGTATATACGATCAACGCCCACACTTCACCCTTTAACGTTCTCATGGTGTTCTCTACTACGTCCTCCTTACAACACATAGGGCGCACCGCGCTATAGGGCGCGCCGCACTTTTTGAAGAAAATCTAAGACTTTTAAGTGCGCCTTATGGTCGTGAAAATACGGTAAACAGAAATGTGAGATGATCGAGAATTTACGCCAGTGTCCTGTTATATTTTAGATAGCAAGGAGCAGACGGCCGAGTTTATTAAACTCCACCGAGACAGCTGGTGACGCAAAACTGAAGGCTAGACCGTCCTATTTCACAGCTGTTCACTTTCGGCTTGCCCAGCCTTCGGAGGACCCAGCCCACGTAGACCGCAAAGGCCGGGTCCTCAGGAGGATGCAGCCTATGAATTTGGACAGCCCCTAACTCTTAAACATGGCAGAAATCAATAGCTGATATCTCAGCAACCATGTCTTTACAAACATTTGCAAAAGTCATCCTAAAGAGTACTGCTATAACGGCTATCCTTACAGCAAGTCAGTTTGTGAAATTTCTTCACTCCTAGATATTCCACAATCAACTGTAAGTAGTATTATTCCAATATGGATGCATTTAGGAATCAGTGTAGTTCAGCTCAGAGGCGGAGCCAGACATTTGAAACACCCAGGGTAGAAATGACTGAAAGATTAATAGGCTCTGTTTTGAGTTTTGTTCAAAAAAGAATGACTTCTTATGGGAAAAAAATATATCACATATGCAGGACACCTTAAACTATTTTTTTAATTAAGCAGCAAGGCAGAACAAAGTCAGGGCTGTATCAAGACACAGGGACTAAACCCCAATTCAACCAGACCCAGAACTGATCCGGAATTGAAACAGGACTACAACAGTTCAAAATCAGGACTACTGAGGACTTAACCAAGACAGAATCAGAACTAGATGATAGTAGCACTAAAAATCATCATAAACCTGCACTACACTTATTTTTTAATTCTACCAAAGTACACTCTTTAGATTGAGAAAAGTTTATATAATTATTCAGCCTTGTTGTGCAAACAAGCCTGCAGAACTTAATAAATATAGAATTTGAAAAATAGCAAACCTAAAAAGAAACACTAGGTACGAGATACATGAGGACCTATGATACAGTGATACTTTTGGTAAACAAACATTTGACTAACAGGTCTGTCTCACCTGCTCTTGTTCCATCTCTGTTCTGTCCTCCTTCTCTCTTCTCCCTCTTGTGCTGACAATCATCAAATATACAGTTGAAACCAGATATTTACATACTCTTCAGATAAAAACACTTTTTTAATTGTAACATCAAATCAGACTAAATGTTTATTTTTTTAGATTGATAAATATAAAAACCATATTTGTTAACTTTAAGAGTAAAGAGAGAAATTGTCTGTATTTCTTAATTGTAAATGGCACCAAATTGTATTCAAAACTGAGCCACACTTATGGAGCTCCACAGTTCTTTTCCTGGTGTTTTGGTTGACATCTCTTGATTTTCCCATTCAAGAAACAGGCTCTGTGTTTTGCCTTATATGCATCCACAGGTGTGCCACCAGTTTACTCACATGGACTCTACTAACCTATCAGAAGCTTCTTCAGCTCAGAATGGAATCGTCTGGAGTTTTCTTATTAATTAACAATAAACTTAGTGTACATGTACTCCTAAATTTGATGAAAGTGATAAAAATAGACAGCTCTGTCTCTCTTTATTCTGACATTTAACTAATTCAAAAGATATTTCAATATTTATTTAACCAAAACAAAACAAGTGTGGCATGGGTGTGGTCTCTGGCCAGCTGCAGAGGAGGGGTGACGCATTGAGCTCCCGGGGCGGCGCAGGGGCGGGGTGAACAGGTGTGCTGGGATCTGACAGTGACTGTGTCTCTTTATATGTTGGCAGTGACAGTTGGAGGAAAAAAGCGGACGTGACAGCAGAGAGAGAGAGCGGGAGTGTCTGTGTCCCAGTAAAAACCACAGTATTAAATAAAAGTTCTGCTGTCATCATATTCGCTCCAGCGTATGTTTCTTGGGTCCAACGTTACAACAAGTTTACTCTAAATTGATGTTGTACAGTAAAAAAATGTTCTTGTGTTTTCCATAAAGTGTATGTAAATATCTGGTTTCAACTGTGAATATACTGCTGTGTATTGAAATTCCTCTTGTTTTGCATAGAAATATACTGAACAACACACAAAGCATAATATATAAAATACTACTAGAGTTTTTTCTTTGAAAGAAGCCCCTTATGTCCATTCTTGTATATCAGTGCATTACTGAAACAGATTTATTTAGCCGTGGAGGGTAACAACTGAAAATATGAAATAAACACACATGTAAGCTAAGACTCTCTAAAGAAACAGCATTGTTGTTGTTCGGTTTTCATTTCGCCGTTTGTTGATTCACTCGAAGAGCAAGTAACATAATATGGGTCAAGTGATCAGTTTGATATCAATCTTTCGTGATACACCTTCATATTTACATTATTTGTACAGTACGAATGATTTGCTTTGGTACCTGGTCGAACTTCAGTTCTCCTCTGTCTGCCTGGCTGCGTTTCTCTAACAGCGCACTCGCAGGCAGCAACTGCCCCGCCCGCTTAGTGTCTGAGCTCGGATCATACCAATATTAGGGGGGATTTACGCACAGTCGTAAACTCCCACAGTGTGCACTATGCGCTTCGAATATTGTGTTTTATATTTTATACAGTGTCAGCCAGGCTTCTAACTATGAAAAAATTACACTCCAAAAGACCCCTGGCTTCTGAAAAAACAACCCGAGCTTAAGCCCAGCAAGCCACCCCCCCGCTCCGCCACTGGTTCAGCTACTGAATGGGAGAATAAGTAAAGTTAGACTGTGGTGTTGCAAAGGGCTGAAGCACAGAGTGAGAAAGTCATCAATGCTATGCTGACTCAGTAACTACAGAGTTTCAAACTTCTTCTGTTATTAACATCAGTACAAAAGCTGGGCGCTGGGCGCTTCACAGCATGGGATTCAATGGCAAAGCAGCTCCTGTGTCTGTAATGTGTATGTAGACCAGTACTTCTATGTATCTATTTTAGCTGGTGGAGTAGCTTCACATGACCCACACTTCAAAATAATCCCTTTTCAGTTTATTTTGGTCTTTATGGACTTTGAAACAAGATGTTTTAGTTTCTTTAAGAACTTGGAGAAACAGAGCATTTGTAGCAATCTCAAAATATGTACTTTTGTCTGACAGGGATTACTTCTAACTTATTTATCTAAAACCTTCCTCAGAGTTAAAGCATAACATGTCCACTGTAACAATACAATGTGGTTGCTAGTACTGTACAAAGGTGCTGCAGGGGATAAGAGTTACAACTCCCAGCTCTGGCTCCATACTTTACACAAAGACACTGAAATTACACACACAAATGGGATTATGAAATCATCTAACATGTTCAACAGAAGTAAAGGAAGACCGGCACTTTCTACTGTAATGAGGATGGGGAAAGTGGGATAGCCATTAGTCTTTGCAGTAACAACCGGTTAAGTGTATTATTGTTCTCTACAGGCAGAAATGTACCTAAAGATACTCGTAACACCTGTTTTAGTAAAAATGTCTTCATCTTAAACGTCGCTGGAACACATTCCATGTATCACAGTGTTGTTAAAGACGCTGATTTATTCTAATCGAACACAAAAACGTGCAATGTGACCCTTCCAAAGCCATTTCATTCATCTGTATGCATTTTTTAATTCATGTGCTGGCTGCCTTTCTGAACCTGTGTGTTGCACATGTGTGACTGATGAATAGTGACTCACAGCCAGTGTAATACAGTCACCAAACCCCTTAAAGTCTCTCAGACAGGTTGGGAAAAATGTCACCAGATGAAAATGTTCCAGATTAGAAAAAAAAAATTTTTTTACACAAGCACTCGTGGCATAATTTGCACCACACATACATCACACTCGAAAAGATTTTTCACATGACACTGTCACACCAATTTGCCTATTCTCTCCTCAGCTCTCCTCTCTTCTCCCTCACCCACCTGCTCCCTCGCTCCCTTTCACTAAACAGATGGAGGTGTCAGTGGATTTCCACCTAAGCGCAAGCCAGGGCGGAGCCACCGGGTCTATTTGCATGTTCAGGAGTGAGGAGCTGTCTGTGAGGGTCACAAAGGCTCCTCAGCTGACCCAGCTGTGTGGTCTGCCTCCACAAAGAGGTCAAGGGCAGGTGAGCTGTGACAGGGGCACGAGAAGCTCTGTGCTGCTTCTTTGTTAGCACAACCACTGGATGCACTCTCTGTCCTTGCTCTTGTCTTATAGACGTGATAAAAATAAAGCGCTGTTTTTAGCTTACAGGTATAGTTCATTGCCGAGAATAAAATCTTGCCCTTGTTTATGCTGTTTTCAGGTTAATTTTGCTCCAGAAAGTGTCCACCTGCTTCTGCCATTAACATGGCCTGATCCTTTAAGCAGTGTGAGACTGCTGACACTGTTTATGATCCATTTTATATCATCAGTCGCTACCCTACTGAGTGACAAATAGGAACCAGTTAGCATCTGCCTCTGTGCATTCACATGTAAAACAAACCAAAATATACTAAAGTGGGAAATAAGTGTTACTGAACAATAACTTATAAAGACAAACATAACTTTTAACAAGCAGCCAAAAACCAAACAATAGCAACTATGCTTGCTATTGTTTGGTTGCTTGCTTCTGAGTAAAGTTGAACCAACCAAACTCTACCTTTAATCCGGTCTTTAACTCTGACGTCATTCCGGGTCCAAACTCTGCTTTAGATCCCAAATTCAAAGGAACACTGCGACATCACTGAGAGTTGAAAACTGTCTAAATTCTTTAATCTTTAATAAAATGATCAGTGTGGCTGCTCTACCGGGTGTAACAAGTTTAACATCCAGGCATCCATGAAAACAAGATTTATGAAATTTAACAGAATTAGAAGTTAGCAAGCTAGCTCGCTAGTTTCCACCTAAACATAATATGCCATGTTCTGAATGAGGGATTTCTGAATAAATTAAGACATACAGCTCTGCTATCACTTCCAACATAAATGAAGACATGAAACTAAACAGTAGTGACATTTGTGGGGTTACTGAAGCCAGGCTAGCTGGTTTATAATGATGTGCTACATGATGGCTAGCTACACAGCTATGGTTAGCATAATAAACACATTAGCACAGTGAAGCTGGAGGATGAACGCTATCTTTTTTTCCACTCGATGAAAGTTTCGTGAGGATTCCTGATGGTTAGAAACAAATGCAATCACATGGCAGGATGCTGTAAATGGACCAAACTTCAGTCGGGAGAACAACTGAGACAATCCATCCACAATATGAGGTTATTCATTAATATACTGCTGCATGGGCTGGGCTGTAGTTACATCATAAGATTTTAAAAACTGAGCTTTAAAACAAATAGTGGTAATAAAAACCAAGTGAGGCCAACAGTGATCACTGCCTTTTTTAGGAGCTTGTTCAGATTCAACAGAACAAGATACAAAGCATTAAAACATGTTAAAAATATAACAGCCTAAATAAATGCAGAGTAGCTTGGACCAGGAAGCAGTGTTAATACGTCATCACTTAAAGACCGGCTGGCAAAATAAACAAAACTCTTATTAGTTTGGCAAGATTAGAAAATATATATATGTACTGTCCTCAGCACACAAGCATGTAGAATACGTAGCCTTCTCCTTTATTGTTTTTTTAGAAGTGTATGTGTTCACAGATAAAGTTTTCCTTTAAACTACAATCACCAAATACACCCTTAGGCTTTTCCATAATATTGCACACGAGGCAGTGGTTCTGTAATTTTTGATTTGTTTCTATAAAACATTCTTGGTATTACCTCTTACAGCCTGGTTCAGTCACTCCATTTGGACAAATATGGTTGTCAATTCATGGTGTCAAGTAATTTCCTGTTTTTGCTTTGGTTTGTTTTGTTTTTCCTTCTGAAGTGTTTTCACTCCCTGTCTTTAACACTTTTCTCTCTGTGTTCAGTTATCAGTTATCACTATATATGTCACAGACTATACATACTTACTCCGTAACCATATAAAAGATAGACAAAGAAACTATCATGTCAATGAGCCTTGGCTTTTGTTAGCAGTTAGTTTTTATCATGCTTCTTAATTTAACAATTTTCTGGAATTTGCCTTTTTGCTTTTTTTTCCTTCCCTGTTAGCTACCTACAGGTAGGTGTAATACCTTAATGGTATATCCTATTTGATACATGTAGCTTTAGTAAGTTTTTAAGACATCTACATCATCAGCGTGATTTTTTCCCCCTGAAAAACCTAAATAAATTGCAGAATACATTTTTAAGCAATGAACTGAAAAGAAATGTTGCAGCAAAGTGTAGCAAATATGACACAAATTAAAACTTATCTATGCAAATTAATATCTTTTTAATTTATTTTAAATTTGTCAAAAGGTTCAATTACCATTCCATTTTCAAAAAAAGGAATTTTCTGGCAGTTATTTCATGGTTCAGGCTTTAAAAGGTTCAAGATTCAAATTTTTCAATTTACATAATTTTCTGTGTCCTGCTTTTGGATCTTGTTTCTGTTGATTCTGTCCCAGCGGTAGTCCCACGTAAAACTTCCCCACCAGATTATTGTTTTGAACTTGTCAGCTACCCATAAATCACTAATCATTCAATACCTCCCAGAATATTGTTGTTAGATGCATATAAATACATACATATGCAGGACATGGAAACACTGCCTGCTGGAATATTTTGTCACTGGAGACTTAAAAATATGTTAGTATATTATTTATATAGCCTGCTACTTACCACATGGTACTTAAAGCAGCAGCCAGCTACTTACATTATGAAATACATTTTCTCAGCCATGAGGCTAAAAACAAACACGGATAATTCTCTTCCCACATGACCATAGTAGTGTTATCAGAGTTAAAAATCATTGCTGTGGGTTTTGTCAACACAGTGTGCTGGGCTGGAGTCAAATTCACGGCCTGCTTCAGTCAGTTTGAGACACTCGGATGCGTCCTACAGAGTGAAAAACACCTTAGAGTTGCAATAAGGTAAAAAGAGCCAAGCAGAAAGACATGAGCCTCCATTTGTATGTACGGTTATGCAAGACAGCTCTGTGACTTGCTTGTGGATTTTCTGGGTCGCTTTCACTCATATCTGTGTCTTTTTTCTACATCTTCCTGTTCGTGTTGTTTTTCCTTCCCCCTGGAGATGGTACAAGAGCCAATATCCACTATTTACCTCATCCTCAAGTAATTTCTTCCTTTTAGTATATACCTATCTACAACGAGAATAAATTGATGTGAGATTGTACTTGGTAGAAACTTCTGGGAGCACAGCATTGCTTTCTCTCATTTACTCACGCTTGCATTGTGTTAAAACCCGTTTCTCAGAGGTGTCGAATTTTTTACCCCCCACACAAGCGAGCCTTTCCAGTCATGTTAAGAAAATCCACGGGAATACATTAGCATTCTCTGTACATGTCGTTATTTGTACAATTGTAAGTTGGGCTTGCTCTCCACAAACACTCATTAAAATGACAGAAACTGCTACTCCAGCCTGGTGCATCCTCTTGATAAGAACATGTGCCTTGGGCGGAATCACTCACATTTATTTATTTGGACCCCCATTAGCTGCTAGAAATATAGCAACTATTCTTCCCTGGGTTGCCGAAAGTAAATATTACATCATAATTCAAAATCTTATAAATACATAAAGGTGAATAAACTAACAGAATTCATGGCAGAATGAGAAGACACAAAGAACGTAAAAAATAGCTTAACGGCTAATGAGATATTAGTACAAGAGTTGGCAGGAGGTGCTGTTCTGTGTCATTAGTTTTCTTGTTTGGAAAACTGCTTTACTTGATGTATGAGGGAAAGAACTCTGTGTTTTCATGTGTTTCATGTGTTTTCATGTCTCTGTAGTAGGTTTTTTGAGGCAGCAAACCTTCTATAAATCAGTGCTAACTTAGCACATACAGTGCTGTGCAAAATGCTAAAGCCACCGCTTGTTTCTTTATATTTTGCTTCCAAGGAGCCAGACTTCCTCAAACTGCTCTTTTAGAGCTTTTCTTTGGACACTGTCTGCTTTTTCACTCATTTTCAGTCCAGTCGTGGTTCTTGACATTTTTTATGTTTCATTGTTGTGTGTTAAGACACTTAACACTGAATCACACAAGCGTAGCTAGGTGGGAAAGATGCTGTTCACCAGACAGCAGGATGTGGTTCTTGACCTTTGAAAATGGTCAAGAACCACAACTGGACTGAAAATAAGTGAAAAAGCAGACAGTGTCCAAAGAAAAGCTCTAAAAGAGCACTCATTTTGGGGTATCCCTGTGAGCACAGGGAACATTATAGAGGCATGCTAGCTTCTTTGAACCAACCCAAGCTACAGTAGCATGATTCCAGAGACAGGTTTAATATCTTGAGGCAAATATTTTTTTCACACTGTGTCTGCACTAAATAGCCACTGTTAAGTATTCAGTATTATTTTTAAATTCACACAGTATATAAAGGTTAATCCTTGCCTGTTACAGTATGGATGGATACAGTACAGATGGATGTTAACAGAAATGTAAGAAAAAGCCTTGAAATAGGCTGGCCTGACAGCTTATCCCTTGGAAAACTGTGCAATGCATTTTCCTGAGTGGTTTGACTGCACTGAACAGTTTGCATGCATTTGAGTTTGCATATTTATTATTTAACAAAATATTGTTATGTTTTGTACGTGCAAGCTTGTAAATGTATTTTGAGTAAGAGTTCAATTTTACCATTCTTTCATTTAAAAACACTGAAAAGCTAGGATAATGTAGACTATCATAGATGCGGGTTAAATTGTTGTAGGTATTCACCATTGCACAATATAAAGACAACAGTGCTTTGAATAGGCTAGGACAGCGTGTACATTTCATGCTTTGCCTCTCCAAAGCATGAAAAGGACACGCATGCAGAAGTTTCAGTAAGTTGTAGTAATCTGCAGTAGCAACAGAAGGGGAGATTTTATTTCAAGCCAACATGAAAATAAGCATTTAAACAGTCATTACTAACATATTCACATGTAAATACATATTAGCCGACTAGCTTAATTGTTTCTGATATATTAAGGACCCTGGAATGAACTTCATAGTTTTGGCTTTAAAACTATTATCGCCCCCTGCTGGTTATGCCACTTCTGCATGTACGTGCATTTCATGTTTTGGCAAAGCATGACACGGTGAACTGGTGTGTCTATTACACGTTTTGCTGTGATACTGGGTTGTCTAAATCCCTCTCCACTGTAGACGTTAGGACCCCCATTCCTGGATTTTGCAGACTGGCAAGAAATGGTAAATGAAACTGGTTGTGCTACTTTTCAAAGACTCAACAAGAAGCTTTCATAGATGAGACATCATGTAAATTTAGAAAAGTTTTCTTGACCTTAATATGATTATAAACTATACAGAGGTTAATACAAAAATGGATGGCAGTCAATTAAATAAAAAGTTTGCTCAAACCTTTCTGCATTGGTGTTGGAAAAAAATGTAATTTGCTTCAGTGGCTGAGGTTGTGTGCATTCTAATGATCTTTACAGTTTACAATATATTGTTTGACTTTACTGTGGACTAATTTAATTTTCTTTCCTTTTTGTTAGTGGCTGACCACATTACCAGACTGCAATCCAAGTTAATAATAATAATAATAATCCAATAGACTGGATTGGATGGTTGTTTCTAGGAAGTGGCAGAAGCTGAAAGTAGGTCAGTTATGCCTCCTTCATCTCTAAAGTGCAATGTGCAGTTGGAAGACATGATACAGATCATTTCTAAAAGCAAGATTCAGTTGAATTTCTCAATTTCTTCTTAAACTTTATGCCACTCTCACTGACAAGAAAAAAATGTGTTAACATATGGAGATTTCCAGTTTTGTCAGTGTCAAGCATCTTAAAAAAATAAACGATAAAAAAATGATGTTCAGCTGATGAGACAGATGGTTCATTAGAGAATCACAAGTATCCCGCTAAGTCTTCCACTTACTTCAGCAAAAGACACGAGAGGCTGAGACCCAGACTCCTGCAAGTTTGGTTTAGCGTGCATCCCGGTACTGTACCACGGAGGCAGCTTGATGTGAAATGTGAATAAGAATTACAGTGAGCAAAGTTAGAATCTGTGCGGTTTACTACAAACTGTCATGTAAAGAGCTTTATGTGAACCTAACCTACTGGAAATAAATGCTTTAATAATTCTGCATGTTTGCTCCATTTTTCATTCCCCTTTGTTTCAATTACTTTATCTACATCTTCTATTTTGTTTTGCTTCTCTGCCTGGATAACTACCAGGTTTTAGTTTCCATGGCAACGTGATTTTTTCCCCCCTCTGCAACTAAACTGCTGGAAACTCAGGGAGTTTGGATTGCAGCTACTTTGCAAAGCATTTCATTTGGTTAGGGTGCATATACTTTCCTTTCCTCCCACTTCTGATGAATTAATTTCTTACTTGTTTCTGACAGTCCTGCTTGAGGAGGATGAAGAAATAAATGTGCACAGTGTAAAGAATATCAGGAGGACAACACACACACACAATTAAAACCAACAATATTCAACAAACTTTACCCATTTCCAAGGATAAAGGGTATCTGTTGTATACTGCTGGATTAGGAAATGAATCAAAATGCAAATGGGTGCAGAATGAATGTTGAACAGACAACTGAATTGTGTTACGAGAATTACAGAATACAATATTTCTTCTTCAGCTTGATTCAATTTAGGGATGAAAAATCTCCCGCACCCTTTTACGAATCCAAAATCAGACTACAGTGGCCCTTAATTGCTGTTATGGGTACTGATACAAGTGAGTCTAAAATAGGCTTACTCATTTTATCTGCTACCTGAACAAGGTACTACAACTCTCTCCACCATGACTGTTGTGCATTGTCATTATCACTATAAATGCTTTTCAAAAATCTGGACTCCATGTTTTTGCTGTACTATTGTTTTAAAACACTCACACATTCATACAGTGCTTTTAAAATTAAACTAGTGCTTTTCCTTTTGCACATAACCATACTTCTCCTTCATCTGCAGCAGCTGTGTTACTCACTTTGTTTTCTCACAGTGTTGTTTTAGCTTCCTTTGTAAAATGTCCCTCTCTGCTGCCAGGACACTTGTACATCTGTGAGTCTGTCAAATGCAGCCAATGGCAGCCTTTCCATGTGAACGTGTGGGGGGAACTCTGGGTTAACTTAGCAGCTTCTTGCGAATTTTCAGTGAAACCAGACAATGGAAAGATAGTTAGGGTACTCTGAACTGGCCTCATAGTACAGAGCCCAGGAATTATACTGATAACCAGGAAAAGTACATTAAAAAAGGAAAGTTCTAGAGTAAGAGAGCAGACCTGTCAAACATTTGTTCAGGAAACCATGTGGTAGCACACTTAAAGCCTGTTTTGTATTGTAAGCTTAGCTTGGACAATTAGTGTTGTGTATTCAAATTCACTTAACCCTTCTAACATAGAGTAAGGCTAACTGGTAGCCATTGCAGTCTATGCTAACTGTTTTGTGATTTTGCATTTATGCTTCTGAGACCTGCATGCTGGCTGTACCTTAAAAGTTAGTTTGGACTAATTGTACTTTACTTTGGGCCAGTGTTGCCAACTCCTCAGTAAAGAAAATCGCTATTGGTTGTCCTTAAAGTAGCTAGAAGTCGCTAAATGACATCATGACCTAATTTGCATAATTGGTCATGCTTATGTAAATGGTAAATGGCCTGTATTTATATAGCGCTTTACTAGTCCCTAAGGACCCCAAAGCGCTTTACATATCCAGTCATCCACCCATTCACACACTGGTGATGGCAAGCTACATTGAGCCACAGCCACCCTGGGGCGCACTGACAGAGGCGAGGCTGCCGGACACTGGCGCCACCGGGCCCTCTGACCACCACCAGTAGGCAACGGGTGAAGTGTCTTGCCCAAGGACACAACGACCGAGACTGTCCAAGCCGGGGCTCGAACCGGCAACCTTCCGATTACAAGGCGAACTCCCAACTCTTGAGCCACGATCGCCCCATTGTAATTGTAAGGAGAAAGAAATAACATCGTGGAAGAGACATAAAGTGAGTAAAAAAAAACAACCTAAATACATTTAGAATATATTTAGAACTAAAAATTAAAATTATTTTAGCAATTATTGTTTTCTTTTAATGTCAATTCCAACCCTCCTCCTTTATCCAGGCTTGGTACCGGCAAAAGTGACCCAAAACGGCACTCTAGCAGAGTTACACACACACATAGACACACAAAAAAGTGTGTGTGTGATTTTAAGTCAGTTTTAAACTTGTGACCGCGTAGGACTGAACATCTGCTCTGAGAGCAGCTGGGGGCGACTGCTGTGGGAGGACTATCAGCCAGTAGCGGTTTTAGATACGGGCGACACGGGCGGTTGCCCGGGGTGGCAGCATCACGGGCATCGGCAAAAAAAAAAATGCTCGTACTCATGCTGCCCCGACGTCAGCCAGCGCATATTGGGAATGGCATAGGCACCGATCGGTTTTCTATCGCCCATTTCCTGGGAGTAAGGGCGCCCTTCGTTTGCGAGGTGCGCCTGCTGCTTGCGGCGCAGAGAGGAGAGGGCGGGGCGGCGGGGGATTCTCTGACCGGCTGGAGCAGCATCCAATAACCAACTCGCAAAATAAGACAAAATAAAAACAAACCAACAAACACAAAAACACCAGACATTATGATACAGACTTATAATTTGTACCAATGTTTTTTCGAAATTCTATACAGGAAAAGTGAGCGCGAGAGCCCTCGGTGCACCTGCTCGCTGCTGAAGTCAAAGTAAACTTTATTGTCATCTCCGCTACAGTCCAGTAGAGAGACGAGACGACGAGGCTCCAGTTACAGCAGTGCAAGTAAACAAACAATATATATAAGAGTAAGAAAATAAATATACACTTTAGAACTAGGGATAAAGAGATCAATAACAATTTAAAATTTACAGTTTGATGATTTAAAGTCTCACACACAACCCGTCGAAAGGGGAGGGGCCGGCTGCTTCCAGATAGAGCGCATTTCATTTATAATGTTGTAAATCCAAGCCCATTATGTATTCATGATTTGAATCCTGGGTTTTGTGGAATCTCAGAAATGCACAATAGACAAAGTGAATCTGTGAACTAAGGTGTAGGTGTGTTAGATTATGTTGTGGTGATCCTCGGGTTGAGGGATTTATGTTCATACTGGAGTGCAAAATTAAAACCAATGGAAGATGGACAAGAAAAGTTCAAAGCCATCAGGTCCTCAGTTTAGAAAAAATAGAAAAGAAGAGGAGAAACGAGCAAAAGATACAGGTAAGCAGACGTGTCATTGGATAATGGCAGGTCTGTCATGAAATGCTGTGTGGCAGGCAGGAGATGAGGACTCAAAGTGCAGGACTCACAGACTCAGGGGATAAACTCAAAATCACAGATTTATTTGCTGGTCACAGAAAAACAAGCATACAAAGTAAACTAAGCTAAACTGGGAAACAATGAACTAAAACTCACAGGGAGATCCACACAGCAAGAGGGACGACACAACACTGACTCAGAGAAACACAGGGTTTAAATACACTGGGAAGTTACGAGGGGAATGAGACACAGAAGGAGGGCACAGCTGGGAGAAATCAGGACTGACGAGACAAGCAAAGCAAGACGCATTCACATAAAACACGGACCTTCAAAGTAAAACAGGAAGTATCACACAGAGCCGCGAACTTGACACGGTGGAGACAGCAACTAAGAAACACAGAGACATAAACCATAAGGCAGAGGACTCTAAGAACCGAAAGACACAGAGGGAAACTCAAACATGCAGACACAGACTTACACAGAGCAGAGGGGACACAGAGAGACATGAAGGGCAAGGGATCGAAACTAGAAACCATAGAATAACTCACACAAGTACAATAATACAAAAATCACAAAGAACTAAACATGCTGGGTCAGGAGACCCAGGACCCTGACAAGGTCATCCTGAAACAATCAGAATCAGAATCAGAATACTTTATTAATCCCTAAGGAAATTATGTGCGTTACAGTTGCTCCAAGAAGAAATGGTAAAAATAGTAACAGTAACAGACTAAACTCCAAACAATACATTATGTTACAGATTTTAATATTAATTAGTCATTGTCAATTGTTAATTTGTCCTGTTCTCATTGTATGAGCAGCTGTGGCTACAACTGTAGCTGCCTCCACCAGTGTATGAATGTGAGAGTGAATGAATAGTGGTATTGTGAAGTGCTTTGGGTGACTTGAAAAGCGCTATATAAATCCAATCCATTATTAGTATTAGTATTATTATTATTATTATGACGAAATATGATGCCTGTTTGGTAGCCGGTTGCCGTTAGCTTTATGTTAATGTACAATCCTTAATATGTTTCGTCTGTGTGTGTGTGTGTGTGGGGGGGGGGGGCGCCAGAGGGAATGTTCGCCCAGGGCGCCAAACAGGCTAGGACCGCCACTGCTATCAGCCGCCTGTGAGCGCTTTGGCACGGGCGAGGTGCCCACGGCAGCACGCGCTGCTTGTTGAGCGTAAGAGCGATATGTGCTTTCAAGTCAAAAAGTGGTCATAAGTCTTCCTAATGACACCAGCAAAAGTCGCCAGATTTGTCGCTAGTCGCTTTTTAGAAAAAAAGTCACTAAGGGGGTTTCAATTGGCAACACTGCTTTCGGCACCAATTTTCAGTGGTAGTTCAAATTGTTAGCTATAATATTAAGTCCTCCTTTTTACAAGCTTGAAGTTTTAAAATTCTTGTACTTTGATAGCATGTTTTTGTGTTAGCACAACATGTTGCCTGCTTTGATAGCGTTTTACTAAAGTGAGTCTTTTTGTACTGCGATTTAGAGAGGTTTGTGAAAGAGCCTCTAATGTTCAGCAACTCTTTGTTTGCACATAGAAGGATCTCTGTTCTGTGGCAGACCAGTAGGGTGCTGGTATAGGGCCATTCACAGAAGGAAGAACTTTGTGCTGAAATAATTAATGCCCTGACTGAATAGGAATATTGGTTGAAAAGTTTCAGTAACCTAGTGGACAAGGTGACTTAGCCACTGAAGGAGATGAGAAAAAAAAGAGTTGCAGGAGGATGGAATAACAAAAGACACAGAGGGTAAGCTGGAATGAGCTATGGTTCATGCTACAACTAATGATTGAGGCAAAGGAAAGGGAACAGTTAAGGCAACATGAGCTTGAACCCCAGAAAGTTATTTCTGTTCTTCTCATCCAAATGACTTCTTCAGTCTCAGCTGACTTGAGACGTCCCCAACCTTATATAAAGTATATGCAACGGTCTGTGAGCTCAGTTTCATGATCATGTGCAAATTGTTATTGACTATTGATTAGTGGGCATGAGTACCATTCATGAAGAGCTGGGGAATTGCTGCAGACACAGCAATGTAAGAGGGCGAAAAATGCACCTTGGGCCCCCTCCTCAGTTCAGAAATGATTGTTCCTTTTTTACATAAATGGCTTCCTTGACTTACCATTAAACCCAGGTCCCCCCCCCCCCCCCCCCCCCCCCCCCCCCCCCCCCCCCCCCCCCCCCCCCCCCCCCCCCCCCCCCCCCCCCCCCCTCTCTCCCCCCCCCCCCCCCCCCTATATGCACCTCAGATTGAAGTGTACTGGCCTGCAGGTGTAAATGGACTGCGATCTAACGAGTTAACCCTTCTGTGGTGTATCATTTGCTTAGCCAATGGTTGTTTGTATATGATTGTCGGCAATGCTCTCTGCACTCATACACGTATGCAGTATCACTCTGTTTGTGCCAGGGGAACCGATTGCTGGGTTGGGACAATTTATGGCATTCCATGTTTTGGGGCTTGAAAACCATAGAAACATGTTTTTTTGAATGCTCCTGACACATAAGACACATATCAGAATTTTAGCTTCATATTAAAAGTATTCGATCGAGTGCTCAAGTTTATTGCTGTGGAACATAAAGTTTCTAGTGCTTACCTTACTTAAAGTAAAGGACCCCTGCTACACAAAGTCCATGCTACACAAATCTGACCTTAATCCCAGTCCAAAGTCTAATGACAGATATGCTTTTTTTTGCTGTTGGCCATCTGTGAATTCATGCAGAAGTCATTGCGGTTCAGTCCTGCACCATTAGGGGTCAGTTGAAGTTTCTGAATAAGCTGTTGATGGCAGATTTTCCACCTAACGTTTCTGTGCTAGTCTATTTTTCTTGCACAGACAGCTGTGAGTTTGTTACAAAGTTCATCTATGACAATGGGAGCACTCAATCACAGTTTATCAGAGGTTCATGTTAATGAGTTAACCTCACTGGTGTAAGGCCAGATATTTCTGTAGTGTAAAATACAAGCAGTGAATACATCAGTCCATGCCAAACATGTGAGGGAATAAAAGGTTGTGCAGTGACAAGGTCGTGTTACTGGGTAAACTGCTAGCCTTTGATACTTAGCTTGCCCTTCATGCCTAAATTGGATGAAAGTGACATGGGTAATCACTTACACATGACAAAGTGGGCCAAACTATTAATCAAGGAGTGGTGGTGAAATAAATTTATTGAGGAGCTAAAACGAAACATATAGGTCAGGACTGCTTTCACTTTCTGATGAGAGTGCCCTCCCAAAATGAGTGTGTGTCTTTACTTGTGTCAGATATTAGTAATTCAACAAAGCTGTAGCTTTAGTCACTGTTGATACTGCGTTTAAAAAGCTCTGACAGCAATTTACATTTTAAGGAAATAAGCATACCCGGTCCATTAATATGATAATATCAGCCACCCAACCACTGTTACAATGGCTCTCATGCATGGAAAGTAATTGTCCATTTATTCAAAATCCTTTCCCTAAGTAATATATTCAAATTGATTGAATTCTGCTGTAGGCACACTGAAAGCTAATATGTTGATACTCTTTGGGGTTTGGGGGCATTCACTGTCAATTATTTAATAAAGAAAACTAATCAAAGGGTGCCACAAAATGTAGCCATTTACCCAAACAATGGAGAGATATTTCACGCTGAGATGAAATACTGCGAATATTCCCTCAAGTCGTTACTAAAATCATAATTCAATCAAGCAGACAGTTATTTCTGCTTCAGGAGGTTAAAAAAGGAGGAAGTTGGAAATGATGACTGGAGACTATCTGTGCTGTGGCTATAAGAAAAAAGAAATTCAACTAAATCAGTAAAAAAAAAAAGAACAACGACAACAATCTCTGTCTGCTTTAGCTCATATATTCTCAATTCCTCAGTTGCACTTCACGGACTTGGAGTTGAACATCAGTTGTGAGAGATGTGCATTCTCTGAACGCTTGCTGGTAGTTACTGTGAAATGCATTACTAAAGCCTCATTAACATAAGCTCTGAGATCAGTTTCAAGTGACTCCCTGGTAAATGCTGGTATCTTAGAAAAAATATTAGTGCTGTCATCTTTAATCTTGTTAAAATGACATTAACGCCATAACCACATTAACGCAGCAAATCTCCATTAGCTAGTTAATATTAGTTAATACTACCTTTTTAATATTTATACCTAAGATACCAGCGTTTACAAGGGAGTCACTTTCCACAACCAATTGGAGAGTGATTGCTGAAGGTTGCTGGCAGGAAATTGGTTGCAAAGGGGTATATAGTGTTGCAACAAAGCAACCCTCTTTTGACTTAGCTGTAGCTAAGTAGCTGGCAGATTGCTCCAGTAATTTGGATGCAAGGTGCTGTCTTGTCTGCAAACGCCTGCAAAATACTCACTACCCAGAAGTGAAACTATGAAAAGCTTGGTGCAAACCAGAAATCAGCTCACCTTCATTGGTTGCAATAGTAGGGCACACATTTTACTTGGTAGGGGAATATTCTGTTTCCAGTGGTAATCTCATTTCCACATGGTAGTCTAAAATGTATCAGACTGATTTCCAGGGCCCAAGATTTCTGGGCTGTTCCAGAGCTGGCATTACCAGGAACGTTAAGAGAACCAACATTTTAGGCCCAAATTTTGAAAAACGTTCTCTTTGTTACCTGCGGTGAATCCAGTATAAGGTAGGCATGCTGAAGATTGTGTGGAAAACTTTTCAGGTTTCTTTCTAGATCTACTTTTAGTATTAATATGTTTTGTGAATATAGCCCAAGGCTTTTTAGAACTTGACTCTTTTCATACTATGGCAAATGTGCGGAAATGATAAATCTCCTGAGGCATCTGCTGTGGAACTGGATTAGACTTTAAAACCTTTCTATTATTACAGTGTACAAAGTGCACTTGTAATGTCAACAATTCCTCATTGTGCAGGAAGCTACATCCATGCAAGAGCAACAAACTGCATGAGTCATGTTATAATTTTGAATTTTCAGATCTCAACTTGGTCAGCAAAGTCTCATTACCATAAAGGATCGTGGCTTAAATGCTGAAAACTCCAGTAAAAATAAAATGAGCGGTCATACCTTTGACCTCAGTTTGTCTGAAAAATACCAAATCAATGCCTCATTAGCAAAGGAAATGAAATTCAGTTTAAATATCAGATTCGCACACCGTAACATAGAGAAAAATAGACAACTCCAGTTACAAGAATTATGCCAATAATGTAGCATCAATAAAATGTCAGATATTTTGTCATGCTGTTTTGGAAGAGTTGACAGATGATGCAATGCAATGCAAGTAAACAGGAAGTGTTCCTTTAGCAAATCTGCCCCCTGGTGTGAAGTAGCTCAGTGTCCTCTAGCAATAAGGGAGATGAGGAGTGTGGTATTGTACCGTAGCATCAGTGTTCCATCTGTAATGTTCAAATACGAAGCTGGTGAGAGTTAACCTCAGCTGCCATGAATGTGTACTGGTCACTACCCATGAGAGCGAAGAGGCTGCCCGCCAAGGTGACCTCTTGAACCCTGGATGTCAGCACCTGGAGCACATTAGCCCCCAGACTGCACTGTGAGATCCAGAGCATCTTGACATCCAGGACTGAAGGGAAGGAGGGCTTGGGGGTCAGACCAAAGGAAGAAACAGAAGTGAAAAGTAGAGTGATAGATGACACAATGTGATGTCTCTTGGGGGATAAGAGTAAGTGCGAGAAAGACATGGGAGAAAGAGAGAATGTTTTAATATCAACAACTAAGTCCAAACAGAACCGGTGGGCAAAGTTTGGCAATAAAGGCACCTGAAATCCATTCAAATTAAAACATACACTGACACAAAAGTCGGCACATGAATACAAAGAGCGACTTAGCCCCGTTTGTTTGGTAAGCCTGCTGAGAAAAGAGGAGGTGAAAAAAAGCCCTTTCTAGGGCATATACATGTGAGTGTTTGTCTGGCTGTTTGCCTGCTTGCCCATTTGGAAGTCCCACTGTTCAGCTCTGTGTGTGCGTATGAATGCATGTGTGCAGACACTTACTCAGGCTTGTGTTTGTGTGACTGTGTGTGAGTATATGGCTGGAGGTAGGCGAGCATCAGGGAGCAGGGAGCTGGGGAGTTTTGGGAAAGGTCGTGAGGCACAGTGGCTTGGCATGGTGGCATATTTCATTTATAAGCTCACTGGGGCATAGCTGTGCTGCAGGAAAGATTAAGCTGTAACTCTTTCATTTGTAGCTAAAATGCTGGGCATGTTCCATTAGTGAGGAAAAATAAAACCTCCTTAGACTTCCGAACATGTAAATTAGTGATGTTGCCACAGCCAATTTCACTAGCACAATGCATTTATTACAACGTTTTTATTTGTTTATGTTCAAACAGTTAAACAAAAAATAGACTTGGGAGATAAAAAAGAAATGATACACGTAGACGTGCACGATTTAAGCCTAGAGCTTCTATATACAATATAATATAGGAGGTGATCACAAAGAAACTAGCTTGGCTTTGAGCAGGTGTTTGTAGTTTTTACTCTGTATCAGGTTGTTGATCAAATATTCTATTTTTATGGGTCTCATCCATGTCTCATTATCAGACTGTTAACGTAGCACTTTCTACTCACGATAACACATACTTTAAGATAAGCATGAGAGAGAGTTAAATTACCACCTCTTGCATTAGAAGAAAGTAACACTAAAGAGTGCTAAATAACAGGTAACATCCTTCACATAGAGAGTGAATTATTTATTCCGCCATCATTTATAAAGATAATTGGATGCATATCAGTTAAACCAGAGGAAAGACAGTGTTATCATAACATCTCCCTTCTTACAATTCCTACAAGATTTTCTTATAATTTGGGAAAATTGTTAATTACAACAGTTCATTTCAGTGAAATTCAGTTTTGTTTATATTACTAATATAATAACAGAGAGGAAACTCCAACAATCAGATGAACCCCTATGAGCGAGCGTTTGGCGACAGTGGGAAACAAAAACTCCCTTTTAATAATGTTGATGTAGAAAATGTTTTACGGTAAATATGAACACAAACTAAATCAGAGCTGATCATTTCGACCTGTAAGGTGAACATAGCACATGAACACTAGTAGCCTATTCACTGTGACACTTTCACACAGGAGGAAAAGTATTTATCAAAAATATTTATCACGATATACATTTGAAGATTTGCGATAACGATATAACTGACGATATAATTGACACGAGACAAAATACTTTATAACTCCACAACAACAACAAAAAAAACCATCAATGTATTTTCACATAAACAAGCAGCATGAAAGTTATGTTAAAATTTAACAGTGCAAATGCAAATTCCTTGCTGGCAGTTTAACCAAAAGGCATTTCCAGTGAAAATCCTGAGCATAACCATGTATAATATCCACAAAACGTATACACACACAATACGGCAATATTATGTTGAAGCATAGTACGTATCACTCCGCGAGGCTCCTGCCTACGATAGCCGTAATGCTCCGACAATCCATCAAGTGGTGCGGCTTCGTAGCTCAGCAAAGTCGTACTAAAGCATTTGACAGATTTTTTTTTTTTTATGACTCAAACTTTAATAGATTTTAAAATTTTAAAAAAACAAACAAAAAAAACCCCACAACAAAACAAACAGAAGATAACAGAATGGACATTTTCAGTCACAACAACAAAACAAATTGAGAATCAGTACATATTCTCATCAAAAAACAAAATCCAAGATAACATAAATACTCAATGATGCCAATATTTCACATAGACCCAATTACAGCTATCATAATTAGTCCGACCTTAACTACTAACTAACTAAAACATTTAACAGATTTTCGAGCGCCGTGTACATAAAATCGTTTTGAGGTCAGTAAACACAACCAGAATTCATACATAAGGCACACGGGATTATAAGGGGCACTGTCGATTTTCAGAAAAATCAAAGGATTGATATTAAGTGCGCCGTATTTTCCACAAAACACGGTAATAACGACGGCCCGCTAGCATGCTCTACCAAAAATAGTGCTTTGTTGTGTATCTGACGGATGAAAGCTAAACCAGTTCCACACCACTGAAGTTGCAGCATTTTTACAAACCAATTCTGGTTCATCTGTTTCATTCAACGATCTGCTTTCGCCCTTCTCATTCTCCGCCATGTGCGTATGAAAACAAAGGCACTGTGCATACATGTTTTACCCATATTCTATTGCGATATTCATTTTCTTATCATTACCCAACATTTTACCGGTATTACCGTGAACGGCCCAGCCCTAATACAGGGTCGGCATGGCAACCAGCAGGGCAAAATCAGGCCAGGAGAAGGCAAACGGTAACTTAAAAGGAGATAATACACAAGGAAACAAATAGAAATTGCCAGATAGTAATGCATGAAGGTACAAGACAAGACAAATGGAAAGTAAATAACAGAATGGTGGGGAAATAATTGGGTAATTGAAGATGCGTGGTCCATCTTACAGAAAGAAAACAAAAGCTGAAAAAGAAACTGAAAGTAAAGCTGAAAGTAAAACTAACTGGAAAGAAAGATGAAGAAGTTTTCAAAAGAAAATAGGGAGAACAACATAAATCTTAACCATAACATTCTGACACGTGTGAGAATTTGAAAATATATGCAATTCAAGATACAGTAGTTCTATTCAATTCAGTTTTATTTGTATAGCACCAAATCACAACAACAGTTGCCTCAAGGTGCTTTATATCGTAAGGTAAAGACCCTAAATTATAAAAGGTACAGTGGATAGGTACAGTGAGACAAGGGCTATTTTTTTTTTTTGTTGATATTAAATGTTTGAACCAAAAAGATTTAAAAAAAGAATTTTGCAAAATGTTGTTGGAGACACAAAATGGAACTTGAATCTACTGTCATTACAGCTGCCAGTTTTGCTTTTTTCTACAGTCTGTAGAAAACCTAAAGCCTATTATAATCCGATTTCATCACTTCTTAGCAGCAACGAGGCATTATTAGACAGCTCTCTCTGGTTCACAGACGTCCCCTTAAAAAAAGCAAAAAGTTCTCATCCTACGCAAACCCAGCTGGACGGCAGAAGAACAGGACAGTGCCACTCCACAGTTTACCATTTAACATATTTCACGATTCTTTCACCTTTAGCGCTGCTCAATACTGTCTGACGCGTGACCTTTAGCAGGAGAATGAGAAAGGCCTGTAACTGTAAGCACCCACTCGCACACACGCACCGAAAAATAAGCAAGTACACGCACTCTTCTAAGGTCATAGCCGGAAACAGTCAATATGAGTGGTGAGCTTTTGTGTTTGCCGATACGCGCCAGCAAAGACTTTGACATGGCTGCATGAGGGAGATAAACACGAGAAAGGCCCTCTGTTATATATGGATTGGTATGCACATGCACACATGCCGACAGATCATTAGCTTTAATTATTGAAATTAAAGCGGGGCACTTCACACGCTCATGGAGTCCTCTGTGCTATATGTTTATGCCATCTTGATGTAATGGGGCTTTTGACAGTGGGCCATTGTTGCAGCAGGCTAAAGACAGGCGTAAACAAAGCAAAAACAGTCACATCAGCTGCACAGGCCCACACATTTGTGCACACACACGTACAGAAAAAATCTCTCTCTCAGAGCTGTGTGCGTGTTGCTCCAAAATCCTGCAGAGAGGAACATTAAGTCATACAAACACCTTGAGTGTCAGCCTTGGCTGTGAAAGGCGCAGAAGATGGATGGTCTTTAGCCTCGGCTGCTCAGGCAGTGATGAATGACCAGATAATTTCCAGGCCACACACACAAACCAGCACACACACAAACACACACACTAAGCAGCAGCATGCACCCCAGACAAATCTGTATGACTAAAAATAAATAAATCCAGTTTTAAAAAAAGCAGACTTGTCAAAGGTAGATAAATTCAAACTTGCATTAATGTGCTCTAAAACACACAGACATACACAGATGTACAAGTGTATGACATATATGCACACAGACCATCTTATGTCAGTGGTTTCCAAACTTCTTTTGGTAGGCGCCCCTTTGTTTTACAAGAAACATGTTCGCGCCCCCGCGCACACCCCCCCGCACAAGCACATCCTCCAACCACACACACCCATATTTTGCTTTCTAACTCCACTGCGGTTTATTTCATACCTCGAACATTTATTAAACAATTAAACACATAAAAGTAAACCGCAATAAATTGCAGGTAGTAATAAAATAAACTAAGTCTTTTACACTACATCCACACCTACACGGGTATTTTTGAAAATGCAGCTGTTTGGACCGTTCGTCCACACGTAAATGGCGTTTCAAATCACTGAAAACTGTGATTTTTTAAAACTCCTTTCTTGCATTTACATGTGGACGAGGAATAAAGAGTTCGTCACGCAACGTCACGCTGTGCACCCCGTTATTGTTTACATGAGGTGAATTGCAGAATGGCAGATAGAGACAAAATACTGTTAATCTGACTATCTTCAGGTTTTACAGGCTCACATATACACATGTAGTTACTGTTCCTCCATTTAGAAAGGCAGAGACGTCACAGTGTAATTATTTTACGTGTAGTTGTTTTTTTCCTGTGTAATAATATTCAACATTGCTATCAATTCATTTTTCAAAAAATGCCTCTCTGTGCAAAATGGGTTTAAAAACATAAACAACTGTGGGATACTGTTTGTCCCTGATTTGAATCGAGGGAACAAATCGTGGCAGGATCAGCCTGATATTATTTGTATCCCACTGTAACTTTACTGTATAAAGAGCTAACATCTCCAAAATGTCAGGAGTAGTTAGTCATTACAACAAGTGTTTGTGAACTAAAAATCAAGAATGTGGGATACTGTTTGTCCGTGATTTGAAGAGCCCAGCGTGCTCCCGACGAAGGGAAAACCAATTCTGCAGGGAGACCTACCTCGGCACTTGTGCAGGTGAAACCAAAGGGAAATATGCTTCACCATATTTTCTAGTCTTTGGCTTAGAATGAAGTTGGTTTGGAAACATATTCAGCTATGCTTCATCTCCTGCTTTGCGTTTGTGTGGGCGCCCCGTGCTAGCAGTGTCCAAGTTGTTTTGTTTTGTTTTTTTCACCCACCCCGCCCGCCCCCCTTGCAATGGCTCTGCGCCCACCCTATCGGGCGGGCCCCACACTTTGGGAACCTCTGTCTTATGTGATCCATGTGGTCTTTCCTTTGATGTATCGTGTGTCTATCTCAGCTCTACAAGTACAGACAGGCCTTTTTTTTTCTGACCATGTGCTGCGTTTAATACATGTCCTCCTTCCAGTTTGCCACACAGTGCAGGTTCCTTACCTGCTTTTGTGCTGACTGACTGCTCACTGTAGAGCAGGGGTGCCAAATGTGTGGCCTAGGGTCACAACCAGCCCACCAGATGGTCCACTTCAGCCCACTGAATGACTCTGCAAAACTACAATGACGCCATGAAGCGAGCATTACTACACAGCAGTGAAAATATGTGTAAATTAACAAATCCTTTTATCTTTAGGTTGTAATGTACACATGTAACAAAATACTGAAAAAGCTATACATTTTTTTAGGATGTTAATGTACTAAAAAAAGACTATTTCTTTCTTTCTATCGTAAATGTAGGTCCAGACAACTTGACATCAAATTAGGCATTCTGGGTCCACAAGCTAGAAGACCTCTGACACCGCAGCTCTGCAGAGGTCCCATAAGCCTCTACTCAAAGCAGGCAGACAAAATAGTTTTTTTAAAGCCTTCATTGGAATAAATATGATGGTGTAAAGATGTAATGTAGTGTTGCGTGGTCAAAGGAGCTTGCAAAGAAAAGCGTCTGGACTTCTTTAGCCAAGACGAAGACGTTTCACCTCTCATCTGAGAAGCTTCTTCAGTTCTAAAGTCCAGACGCTTTTCTTTGCAAGCTCCTTTGACTACGATGACCTGGATGACTGAGAACCTTCACAGACGTAGTGTTGCGTGATTACACTGATGGACCAGGTTGTCACGGCCGAGAAGCCAAACCAGGAAACCGGATTCAATTGCAGACACAGTCAGAGGCACTGATGAGCATGATAACAAAGCTTTATTTACAGACTGAAACGCAACTGAGAGTCAAACCATGAACTGTGAACTATGAAACATAAAGACTATGAAACACTCATGCAAATGTGAACTCGGCAATTAATGTGAAATACTAATTAACAGTTTTAACTTGAATTCTGTGACGTGGAGCAAAGGGGAGGTCACACTGAATGGCTGGGCAGGGAGGTTCAGAGTCACTGTAATGAGGAGGCAAGGGCCAGAAAGGTACAGTTCAGGTGAGTGTAAAACGTGGAGGTGAACTGTCTTATTGTTGCAGGTGGAGGACTGGTGTGGAGGAGGTAAGTGGTCCGGGTGAACAGGGATAAGTCCAGATGGAGGAATCCAGTAGCTGAGGCAGGGACGTAGGCAGGTGAGGGAGGTGAGCATAAGCTGTGACCCAGAAGCTGCCGAGAAGACCAGAGTTTAAATGAATTGTTAACGTTTGAGCGTGGTGAGCAGAGATAATTAGCTACTACGAACAAGATCACAAGAGCTGTGCTAGCCTACGCTAACAGAGATTAGCTTAATCAAGGTTAGCTTGATTGCAAACAGGTGTGGACTGCACACTGGAACATGGCGACTCCACCCAGAGGTGGAACCACCGGCTCTATGGAAAAAACCTTGCACTCACCTGGACTATCACAATATTAGCCACTGTAGTTTTTAGGGTGATTTTTATTGGACTGTTTTTTATCATTTTATTATGCTAATCTGTTGGCCTGCTTCCTTGAGAATTTGACTCAGTAAATGTGAGGTGCAGCTGAGCCATAAAACTGTGTTTGTTGAATAGAAATGTTGCCCATCCCATTCTTAGTTTCTGCACCTCCTCAAATGTATGGAAAACTGTTATAGTGATATTTGGTAAAAAGTACAATGTCCACTGACATTGTAAACATTGAATAGCAGAATATTTTTAGCCAACTTTCTTTCTCTCTCTTTTGTTTTTGTTTTTTAAGACAGTAGGTGGGACATTTTACCATCCATTAAGCAGTACATATTTAAGAAAGCAGCATAATGGCTTTGAACCAATAACCCCTGTAATTAACAAGGCAGCTTATGCTCTGTGCTGACATGAATATTTATGGGTCTTCTTGAATAATGGGAGAAACTACAGGTGAATAGGGTAAAACATTTTGCTAAGAGACAGAAAAGATGGTTTCTTATCCTGAGAATGTTACTTTAAGTTAGTTTTTTGTTGTTGTTTATATTAAAATATTTTATAACATTATAACGCTTTGTTTTTTTTAAATATGCAAACTGAGCATAACATACTGATATTTGTGCTAATTTGCATGCTTTAGTTATGAAAGTTTTTTTTTAATGATTTTAAAATAACACCCAGAGCTTTTATACAGCAGGTTTATAATGAATTCATGTTTTTGTTTTTCTTCAATCAGAAAACACTGGAAAACAAGAAAAATGTTAAAATGACTGAAAAAACAGTTTAGACAGGATTAAAAGGTTTATTGGATGTAAGTGCTGCTGAAGTGACTAAATCTGCTTCCAAAGAATGAATGAACGAAAAAATTTGTAAACTTTGACCAAAAAACTAAAATTTAAATTCAAATTTCAAGCTAAAGTTCTAATTTAAAATTGAAATTTAAGTAAAACTTTTGTCTATTTCAACTGTTTACTGACATGTCAACAAATGTGTTTTTGTGGTGCATGTTTAATGAAAAGTTCTGTTTAACAGTGAAAATGAAGTGTTATTACACTACATGCACATATTTGCATTAGTGTCTGGCAAACAAATCTTTTTAAAAAGAAGAAATGTAATAGAGAATGTTTTATAAAATAAAGACTTATGTGCGTACTTTGGGCATTTCTTAGGCTGAGATAAGACCTGTAAAGAAACTTTTCACCTGTTGTATCTCACTAGGAAGTCAACAGGATCATTTCAAGGCACATAAAAAGAACGAACTGCTCTTCCTTGAAGGCAAATGAAGTATTCTGTTTTTCCGCTTATGCAAAAGCAACAAAACCACAACATATGAATACATACAACATAAAAACCCTAATTAAGTATGTGTCCTATTATTGCGTCTTGTCCACTAACATGAGCATAAGAAGCCTGTTAATGGCTCAGTCACTTTAGAATAATAAAAAAATGAGGGCAACCTCCTTGTGACTACAAACAAATCCGTCTGCCCAGTGATTGAATTGATTTTTTTTTTTTTTTTTTTTGCATTTACCGACATTCATTTGCAAGTAGTTGTGTCAAAAAACTGTACACCCAAATATTTGTCAGTACCTTCAACCTTTGAGCGACTTTTAACTGAATGAGATTGCACAGACTGTCTGATTGGAGGCAGTTTGTCTCAAAATTTGTGGCCACGATTTCTTAACTTTTTTTAATTAACACAATGAAAACAAAATGTTAGTATATACAGTGTTGTTTAGTGTATTGCAGAGAAATACATTAAGGACCTGAGAGTCCTTTACTTTGTTACTTTGTTAATGATTGGATAAGAGAAGAAGAGAGCTTCTTAAAAGGGTGTCAAAAGTGTTGCTTACCCAAATGAATAACATTGAAGATTATATATAAATGATTGTTTATAAACACATTGCAATTGTGCTCATAGGAGTTGCTACTCAGTCATGTGGAGGTCAACAGCTTTGTTCAGCGTGACTGTCTGAACTGATATATTGTAGGAATGGCTTAGAGTACGTAGGGGTAAATGCAAAAACAAGGTTACACACATGAATAATAATTAGGCTGATCCTTTTGATTCGAGAGTCCCGAACGTGATAGTCTGAACTAACTTTGAATAACTGAACAAATAATTGATGAACAGGTGTAGCAGAGAGAGGCGTTTTGTTTATTTTTTACAGGAGATTCCAGGACAACAGCGACCACAAGGGTTGGCGAGAATGAAGGAAGCGCGAGACCGAAGGGAACCAATCACAGACAGGGGGACCCAGAAAAGAAGCACAGAGAACCACAGTTCCAGAAAATGTGTTGTTTAGGAGACTAAAAGCTCGTTAGACACAGGTTAAATGTGAGCATAAAAGTAATGAAGAGTAATGAGAGGGACTTTAGTAATAGTTTGCAGGATTTCTATGTTATGTAAATTGCCCAAAAATAGTGTTAACCTCCTAGGACCTGGTGTCCACATATGTGGGCATCACATTTTGGGTTATTTAGACCAAAATACTCAATTTTGCTCTACAAGGGCCTGATATCCACTTACGAGGACATTATACTGCTACT
>NW_024582700.1:256067-257864 GCF_018398535.1 Haplochromis burtoni | reverse complement strand
AAAAAAAAAATCTGGTAATTCTTTGTTTTTACATTCATCGGGTCCCAATATGCCTAAATATCAAAAAGAAATTACAAATGCATGCCGTGGAAGAGTTCGGATCTTAGGAGGTTAAGACCGGATATATGTTACCCCTAGAGAGAGTGAAAACTCAGGAGTAAATTTTAACTCTATAGAGGCTGTTTCCAAAGAGTGATAAAAAGTAATGTAGGCCCTTTTACCAGGAAAAGCTAATTATATCTGTTCTTAGTTAGCAGTAGTTATTAAGGGAGTCAGTGAATTAGGTTAACTAATAGAGGAGCTTGCAAAGAAAAGCGTCTGGACTTCTTTAAGTTACTTGAAGACGTTTCACCACCACCATCTTTCAAGTAACTTAAAGAAGTCCAGACGCTTTTCTTTGCAAGCTCCTTTGACTACGATGACCTGGATGACTGAGAACCTTCACAGACGTTAACTAATAGAAATAAAAAGGTCAAGAGGGGCTCTGTTGGGATTTAAATATATATATATTCTTAGTGCTTATTGTCTGATTATATTGTTTTATTGTTTGCACTGAAGCACCGCAGCAATTTCCTAATGTTGTAAACCTCAACATCTGGCAATAAACCCCATTCTGATTCTGATTCTGATTTCTGTATGCCAGACCCACATGAGAACTATGTCAAGGGTGACAGGTAGGTTGCCCAGGCAACGGACTTTAGAAAGAGGAAGTTATTGCAAGCTGCACAGGAAGTAAGACACAAAGAAAAGAGGAACTTACCATATAAGGAGTTGTTTGTATTGAAACTGGGTCTGACGTGCTGCAAAATATATAGTGAGACTGGCTGCATTTTTTTCAGACTTGAGCTGGCGTTGCTGGGTGTGCTAAGTCTCCGGAAAATGTAAAATTAAAGATCATTTTTTTGAGCTTTGAACACTTTGAGCCGTGTCTTTCTTTGCTGTAAAGAATAAAAAGAACTGTATTTAATAGTTTACACACACACACACCTGCTGTCACTGGTAAGAGCTCTGAGAAATTTGTGAATGGAAGCTTCTTTTTTGAAGTTCTTGACAAAGCCGGGTGTGAATTTGATACATAAAAATAAAATTTAAGGGTGAAAATCACTTTTACCCGACCAGTTGTCCCAGTTGGAGGACAGATTGGCAGGAACGTTGACAACAGCTCAACTGTGAGGCTTTTTTCTGAATGCGTGTGAATTCAAAAAAAGGGAGACGTGAGGCAAAAAAGACGAGCTGTGACTCAACGCTGAGGGGAAAGTAGTGATTAAAACTTGGTGCACTAGCTTAAACGAAGTAATTGTAACTTTACTATCTAATTTGGACTGATCTGGCACACCGCTGTATGAAAACTTTTACTTTTACTGTTCACGTCCCAGCCTGTGGTTTGTCTTTCCTGGTAAAAATCTGATACAGTTTCTGTTGCAGGATTGTTGGAATGTGTAGATAAAGCAGTGCTGCAGGTAGTTAGTGCGAGCAGTGACAGCTACTGTGACTGTGAGGAGAAGAAGAAAAGAGCACCGCCTTCAGAAACCCCCAAATTTTCTCAACAGAAACTGTTGCACACCGTGTGATTGGCAGCCGATCTCTGGAAAGTGTGCGATGCAAAAAACCTTCAGTAATGAGCGCTTAGCACTTCAGCAACCCCTCCCACCACCACCACCCAAAAAACAAAAACGAAATAAATAAACATACATTTAAATAAAAAGGGAAAAAAGAGTAGTGCTACGATGGTGGATTGTGCTTAAGTGTATTCACATCGTTGAGCTTGTCACTTTCCTGTCTGGCCTCGCAGCCTCT
>NW_024582700.1:223732-256047 GCF_018398535.1 Haplochromis burtoni | reverse complement strand
CCCCCCTTGTGTTTTCTCCTCTGCTGGGGATGATGGAGAAGAGGAACTAAAAAAGGCTGATCGCTCACACTGTATGTGTGTTTGTGTGCTGCATTATATGTTTTCTCCTACATCGTCTCTGTGTGTATGTTCACATTTGTCCTCGTATAAGTGTGACACTAAGTATATTTTATTCTGTCTGTTACAATCTATTTTCTTCCAGGATGTGTTGCATCTCACGGAGCATACGTGCACATTTGTGCGTATAGTCCTCTTTGGTGTGTGTATGGTTGTTTATCACTGGTCTGTCACCGGTCTCAGGGTGGTGGAGATCTGTAACAGGTGGATGCACTCCAGCAGACACACACACGCCCAGTGGAATGCAAAACACTCCGACTGCAGCCATCAGTCTAAAGTGCAGATTTTAGCATCATTTTGTGTGTGTGTGTGTGTGTGTGTGTGTGTGTGCCTGTGAGTCATACGTGCGCATGTTTAATCCTAATGAGCAACCGCGTATCATTTCTCTGTGTATGTGTGTTAGTGTGCAGATAAATCAACTACGCTGTTTGTTTGTTCCTTTTTGTGTATTAAATTGCACATTTGCTACCATTCAGGTGGATGCTCACGCTCACATTTTGTCTTTGTCTTTCCCTTTTCCTCTCTCATACACACCCACACACACCCACCCACACACACAGGCAGTCAGGCTATGCCTAGTTAGTGTAATGACACATTGGAGGGCCATCAACTGTCCAGGAAGATAAACAGTAGTGACTGGAGGGCCCATTACTCCCAGTCATGCCTGAAGGAACACATTTTAGATGCTCCATCATTACTGGCCATATGAAGCTCCAGTAAGAACCAGGAACAGTAAAGTAATATCCCAGAGGAATACTGTAATGTTTTCTGGATAAACTTTTTTTAAAATGTGCATGTATTTTGGATATTTTCTCCTGTCCTGACAGTTTTTGCTCACACCTGATAGACAGTGGTACCAGATGTCAATTAGGATTTAAGCTGCAGTGCTCACTCATAGTTTGAGGTAAACGTCAGGTAGCACCAGACTTTGTTGAACGTTTTGGGAAACGAGGCATTTCTGTATTCCAAAATAAAGCTAGGGCTAACATGTGGTTGGATTCATCGTGCAGTGAAAACGGTGAATTAACCTGGCTCTGTTCAAAAGTGACAAATGGGATGTAATTGAGTATTAGTAATAATAATGGATTGCATTTATATAGCACTTTTCGGGACCCCTCAAAGCGCTTTACAATGCCACTATTCATTCACTCTCACATTCACACTGGTGGAGGCAAGCTACAGTTGTAGCCACAGCTGCCCTGGGGCAGACTGACAGAAGCGAGGCTGCCATATCGCAGCCATCGGCCCTCTCTGGCCAACACCAGTAGGTGGTAGGTGAAGTGTCTTGCCCAAGGACACAACAACGAGACTGTCCGAGCTCGGGGCTCGAACCGGCAACCTTCTAGTTACAAGCGAACGACCCAACTCTTGAGCCACGATCGCCCGTAATTAGTAAACAGTTATACGGTGTAAACTGTCATTTTGTTAACTATCAGATAGTGTGCGAGCATGCAGCTTCATGACTTGGGTAGCTCAGTCATTTATTGACAACCCCTGCCCCCTTGCTTGCGAAAGGGTGTATTCCTCCGACCGGTTGCAACTACTTGTCTGCGCTGTCGCCTTACCAAAGTATCTGCGTGAACACCTGCCACCAAGAAACAACCCCCATATCTAACTGTTTTAATTGCCCTCTCACGACAAAGAAACAAGCTGAAAAACAACAAGATTTTATAAAGGTTCAGCTTTATACATTGAAGGGAACTGTCGTCTTCCACCTCGTTTCAAAAGGAGCCTAAAAGAAAAGCAGGCCTTTCTCTTTGCTTTGCAGTTTCCATTTTACCACTGACCTAGCACAAATGTTTTGCAGACAAGTCAGTTCTTTTCCATGCAAAGTAGAGACACATACTATACCGCCTTGCAACCAGTATTCACACTTAGCTTATGCCACGCACCCTCCAGCAACCACTCCTACTATGCTCGTCATGGAAACACTCTTGCTCGTACCAGTAGTTACCACATCACTGACTGGCTCTAGGCCTGCAAATGACATGGGCTATTAGCAGTCAAATTCAATTCAAATTCAAATTTTATTTGTCACGTACACAGTCATACACAGTACGATATGTAGTGAAATGCTTGACAACTGCTCGTGACCTAAAGAAAAAACAAGAAAAGGCTATGAATAAGATAGGAAATAAATATGAAAAATTAAAAAGGGTAAATTTAACTAGGAAGGAATAAAATATAAATTAAGGTTAAAAATGAAATAACTGTACAACACAAATTAGAATGAAGGGTAAATTTAACTGGGAAAAATAAGATAAAATATATAAATTAAAGTTGAAAATAAAATAACTGTACAACAAAATACATACAAGTATAGAACTATATAAGAATGTATGAAGAAATATAAATAAATATATACACAATAACAGCAGCTGTACAAGTATTAACTGGAAATGAAGAATATAATGTCCAGTGTTGTGCAATCCACATTATGTCTTGTGCAGTGCAAATATGCTTAAAGTGATTTAAGTGATGAAGTGAAAACAATGTCCAGAATGTCCAGTGTGTGTGTAAGAACTCATATGTGTGGGTCAGTACTGTGTGGTGGTGTGATTGAGAGACCGTATCGCCTGCGGGAAGAAGCTCCTCCTCAGTCTCTCTGTGTTGGTCTTCAGGGAGCGGAATCGCTTTCCTGACCTCAACAGAGAGAACAGTCTGTTGTTGGGATGGCTGAGGTCCTTCACGATCTTCCTGGCCTTGGTCCAGCACCGCCTGCTGTAGATTGAGTGCAGGTCAGGGAGCTCGGAGCGGATGGTGCGCTCAGCTGACCGCACAACCCTCTGTAGAGCTCGTCTGTCCTGCATGGTGCTGTTCCCGAACCAGGTTAAGATGTTTCCCGTCAGGATGCTCTCTATGGTGCACGAGTAAAAGTTCCTGAGCACCTTGGAGGGCAGTTGGAAGTCTCTCAAGCGTCTGAGGTGGTAGAGACGCTGCGGGCCTTTTTCACCACGGTGTTGATGTGACAGGACCATGACAGGTCCTGCGTGATGTGAACTCCGAGGTATTTGAAGCTGTCCACTCTCTCCACTGGGCACTCGTTGATGACGGGGGTCTGGTAGTTCCTCTCCTGCTTAGTGCTGAAGTCCACTATCAGCTCCTTTGTCTTACTGACGTTTAGAAGGAGGTTGTTCCTCTGGCACCAGTTCTCCAGATTCCTAATCTCCTTCAGGTAGGCCGTCTCGTTGTTATCAGAGATCAGGCCCACCACGACGGTGTCGTCAGCAAACTTGATGATGGTGGTGGAGCTGGTAGTGGCCACACAGTCATATGTGTACAAAGAGTACAGCAGGGGGCTCAGAACACACCCCTGGGGGGCTCCAGTGCTGAGAGTGGTGGAGGCTGAGACATGTCCGCCCATCCTTACTGCCTGTGGTCTGCCAGTTAGGAAGTTGGAGATCCACTGACACATAGATGAGCTGAGTCCCAGATGCTCCAGCTTGGTGGTGAGTGTGGAGGGAATTATGGTGTTAAATGCAGAGCTGTAGTCTATGAAGAGCATTTTAACATAATTCCCCCTTCTAGTGTCCAAGTGAGTGAGTGATGTGTGGAGGAGATGAGAGATGGCATCGTCTGTGGAACGATTTGGACGGTAAGCGAACTGTAGTGGGTCCAGTGTGTCTGGTAGTGAAGAAATGATGAAGTCTCTGACCAGGCGTTCAAAGCACTTCATCACTACTGAGGTGAGGGCTACAGGGCGATAGTCATTGAGAGAAGCAGGGTGGGGTTTCTTCGGGACAGGAACAATGATGGACTCTTTGAAGCATGTGGGGATCACCGACTGAGATAAAGAGATGTTGAATATCTCAGTGAACACAGGAGCTAGCTGGTATGCGCAGTCTCTGAGGATACGACCTGGGATGCCGTCTGGTCCTGCTGCTTTCCTGGTGTTCACTCTTTTGAAGGCTCTCCTTACTTCATGCTCGGAGATGACGAGCACGTTTCCGGTGCTGGCAGTATCTTCCTGTCTGCAGCCGTTAGCGCCGCTAGCACTAGCATCGTTGGAGTCCTTAGCTGCAGCCTCGAAGCGAGCATAGAAAGTGTTCAGCTCGTCTGCCAGAGTCACGGCCGCGTTCGTCATACCGGTTGTTGGTGCTTTATAGTCCGTTATTGTCCTTAGTCCCCGCCACAGGCTCCTAGAGTCACTCTGTTGGAGTTGTGACTCTAGTTTCCTCCCGTAGCGCTGCTTCGCCTCTTTCACTGCCCTCCGCACGTTATATGACGCGGCTTTGTACGGGTCCATGTCCCCCGTCGTGAGTCCCGTGTTGTAGGCAGCGGTGCGGGATGGTTGGGAAACGTTGTGATAGTCTTTGTCTTCACGGTATCATCCGCTAGTTTCCCGATGAATCCCACAACCGCTTCCGTAAACACGTTGACATCATCATCGGAGCTGTTTCTGAACATGTCCCAGTCTGCGTCGTCGAGTGCGTCCTGTAACCACCGATTGATCCGTCCAGCGCGCGACCTTCCTCTGAACCGGAACTTCCTGTTTCAGCCTTTGTTTGTATTTTGGCATGAGGAAGATGGCGGCGTGATCGGATTTGCCAAACGGAGGGCGAGATTGTGCCTTGTAGCCGTCCTTGACCGTAGTGTAGCAGTGGTCCAGTGTCCTTTCACCCCTGGTGGGGCAGGTGATGTGTTGATAAAAGTTCGGCGCTGCGCGTTTGAGGTTGGCGCTATTAAAGTCCCCCGTCACAATAAGCGCAGCGTCCCGGTGTTGTGTCTGGTGCTGTGTGAGTGCCTCATGCAGCTCGCATAAGGCGGTGACCGTGTCCGCTTGTGGTGGAATATAAACGGCACTTACAATGACCGATGTAAATTCCCGAGGTAGATAAAAAGGACGACACATGATGGACAGTAGTTCCAGATTTGGTGTGCAGGAGCGTGTGAGAGGAACAACGTTCGCACTGTTGCACCAGTTGTTGTTCACCATTAAACACACGCCGCCTCCCCTTGACTTCCCCGAGTCCCGTGTCCTGTCCATGCGGTGAACCGAGAAGAACTCGGCCGGCTGGATGGCGTGGTCCGGCACCGCTGGGTTCAGCCATGTCTCGGTGAAGCAGAGGAGATTGCAGTCCCGAATGTCTCTCTGGAACTTTATCCTGGCCCTGAGGTCGTCAAGCTTGTTCTCCAGTGACTGGACGTTGGCGAGCAGGATGCTAGGCAGAGGTGTGCGGTGTGCACGAGCTCTCAGCCTGTTCCTGACGCCGGCTCGCTTCCCTCTAGGCCGCCGCCGCTTCCCTTTGTTCTCCCTCGAGATCTCACTCGGCCAGCTCGGATCCGGAGTTAAAAACTTCGAATTGTGAGTACATTGTATACCAATAGAAACAAGAGTGTCACTGTCATACCTAATGTACCCAATGGTGATGATTTTGCCGATTTAGAAACGCTGAAAACTAACTTAAAAAACAAAGACAAAGAAAAAGTGGTCGGAGCAGTCGTGACGGCAGCCGACCTCACCGGCGCCATCTTTATAATCCAGTACCTCCCAAAAGGTTGATTCTGTTCAACTGGACGTAGCATTTTCAGTGGGAGAAACGTTTCGTCACTCATCCAAGTGACTTCTTCAGTCTCAGCTGACTGCAGGTTTCCAACCTTATAAACAGTACATTTGCACAATAACTGAAACCAGCCCACTGAATGAACAATGGGCTGGAGGTCAGTTCCTTGATCCTTGTGCTGCTTGAAAAATTGGTCATGACAATTTGCATATTAATGGTCAAGGAACTGACCTCACAGCCCATTGTTCCATCAGTGGGCTGGTTTCATTGTACTGTTTATAAGGTTGGAAACCTGCAGTCAGCTGAGACTGAAGAAGTCACTTGGATGAGTGACGAAACATTTCTTCCATTGAAAACGTTACGTCCAGATGAACAGAATCAACTTTTGGGATTTACTTATGATTGAACGCATCAAGACGGCTTTAGCAGCAGATTTCACCGCAACCAGTCAGGCAATCACTTGCAACCAGTTAGCAACACATACTTTTCCCTGGTGATCGGTGGTTGTCAGATGGTTACTGATCAGTCTCTCAGCATGTGGGATTGGGGTGTACAGGATTTCAGTGGAGACTAACTGTATTAAACAAATTTATCAAACTCTGTAACAGTATTTACACAGCATTCCCTATTTGGGCATGATGTACAAATGCTAATGTGAAACACAACAAACAAAAAAACAAACAAAACAAAAAAAACCTGTTTCCCTCTTTTTGTAGTAAATTTCAGTCTGCTTCTGTTTTTACATTGCAGCCTCGTATTAAGGTGTCATGATAACACAGAGCAACTAGAAACCTGTTCCCTGTTTGTGCTTCGTGGATTTTAAAACAAACTCTGCACTAAATCCAGCCTTAATGGAAAAAAAAACACTAATGTACTTTAAAAACCATTATGAGCTCATACTTTAAATTTGTGTGCATATGTGTGTCTGTGTGTGGACGGATGTGGGGAGTAGTTGCATTAGTTTTAAAAATTTTACTGCTTTGAAGTAGCTGGATAGTTAAAGTTAACTTGACAACATAGCTCATAATTTGTATTCCCACTACGTTATGTTGTCAACCCACATCTGCTGTAATTTATATCACACAAGTTAAAGTGCTGCTTGTCAGATTTTTATAACAGAGGCTTTTTACATTTCACAGCAGCAGTAAATGAAGGGGTGTGAAGGGAGACGACAGAGGTGCAAGAAAAATGCAGGATTTCATAGACGGAGACAGACGAAAGTGAACTGATTAATGGACACGATGGTCCAGGAGCAGCCCAGACACCAGATGATGGTGAGACACAGATTCTGAGAAGCTGGACTATTCACAACTATTGTTTTAACACCTTTTTTTCTCCCCTTGTCAAACTCTACCTCCAGATGAGCGACTCTATCATGAAGACATTTTAAATGAATCCGCTGGCTGTTGCTCATTTGGTGGTTTAAGTGTTTCAAAAACACCTTTTTTGCTTAGAAGAGGACTATAAAACCACCTATCTGTCTGACACAAAAGGTGATACTTTCTGATCCTACTTCAGCTTTGTGTCTGAAATCACACTCTCACACAGTTTCCAGCAATCTGTTAAACACAGCTTGCAACAAAGATATACAGTCGCTTTGACTGAAGTAATACATCATGTTGAATAGCATGAGCAGACTTGTTTGAGAGATGAGTTTTCACACAAAACAGATCATTTTATCACATAATTAATGTCTGATCCTTCAGTGTCATCCCAGCCAAGTGCTGTGAGTTCTTGCCAGTGTATATGCAGTTTTTTGATTGTTGTCAGTAATTTGTGGAAGGGTTGGTTTTATCGATGGAACAGCAGCTGCACTCTCAGCACTTCTACAGGCTCTAAAAGTTGGCAGGGCAGCTCACGGCCTGGGCACTAGCACTACTTTAGTCCTGTGTTTGCACAGATTCTGTTCCTGAGAGCTCAAATGTGTTTTTGTTTTTTTTAATAAAAGACATGGTATATGGGGAATTCATTGAAACATTAATTGAAGGTAGCTTACTGTTTGCCTTTGTCAAGAATATATTATATATAGTGCATCCGTAAAGTCAGTGCTTCATGTTACAGACTTACTCCAGAATTGATTAAAATCACTAAAATTCAATTTTCTCCTCAAAATTCTACATACCTGTCTTTATAAGGTCCCAGTGTACACAGTGGTCTCCATTACCCATAAATGGAAGTTTGAAGAAGTTTGCTAGAAGATCGCAATTTTCATTCTGACAGAGCTCCAGCGTTGATATTTCTGCAGCTCTTAGCCAATCAGACCTGTATGGTAGAGCGGCCCGACGGAAGCCAGTCCTCAGTAAAAGGGACATGACAGCCCGGCTGGAGTTGGCTATATGGCATCTGAATGACCAGAGCATGAGAAACAATTCTCTGGTCTGATGAAATAAAGACTGAGAGCTTTGTCCTGAATGACAAGCATCATATCTCGAGGAAACCAGGCACTGCTCATCATCTGGCCAATACCATCCCTACAGTGATGGCAGCATCATGCTGTGGGAATGAGACTAGTCAGGGCTGTGGGAAAGATGAATGCAGCAATGTTCACAGGGATCTTGTCTGATAACCTGCTCCAGAGCGCTCTGAACCTTGGACTAGGGTGAAGGTTCATCTACCCAACAGGACAACAACCACAGCCAAGATAACAAAGAAATGGCTATGGGGTGTGTTAGAGTTTGTATTGTTGATTGTCATTTATGCTTAGAAATATTTACTTATATATGCTTAGAGTTTTGTAATTAGTTGTAGATTGGTAGAGGTTTTGATACTTAATAATCTGCAAACTTTGTGTGTATTAGACAGCACTTTGGGAGCATGAGAGGTCATACCGTGTCTTATTGTTTTATGGTAGGATTAACGTAGTTGCGTCTGTTCTAGTCTAAGTGCTCTTTGTTTAGATGAACTGCAGGACTTCCTCACCGTGTTATCTAGGATGAACCATCTAGGGTGAGGGGGAGGCTACCCTCTTCCTGACCAAGGATGTTTGACCCTTTGATCAGCAGTACACACACACACACACACACACAGGCAAGGTACTCTTTGTGTGTATGTGGACGTCATATGTTAATGAACTTATGCATATTCATGTAACCTCAATAAAAGAACAGTAGTACGGGGGAACGGACGAGAGCAACCGGGTCAGGCAAGGGGACGGCGCCTCTTCGGTCTCTCCCGTGCACGAGTAACATGAAGAACTTTGCCTATTTGTGTCTTGCTTTGCAGTGTAATTATATTGTCTTCAACGTTCCAGCGGATGGGTTCAAGCTACAAACCTATCAGGGTGACTGCCCAAGTGCCCCAGCCTTAAACCTGATTGAGCATCTCGAGAGAGATCTGAAAATGGCTGTGCCGTGATGCTCCCCATCCAACCATATGTACATACAATTTTCAGCTACTCTGAGATTATGAGATACTGTGTGTCACATTATAAGGTAAACCGGGAATGCGATACATTCTGGAATAAGGCTAAATAGGCTAAAAGTGCTGCGAATAGTTTTGGGATGCAGTGTAGATATATAGACAAGAATGTTACAAAGTACACTGACTGAGTCTGCAGCTCAAATGTGCAGATCAAATGTGCATGAATCCAAGTTGTGTTGTTCAGTAAAGGGCATTTAGGAATGTCTTTGAACATTCCTCCTTCATCAGAAGCTGCTGCCAGCTGCTAAAAGCAAACAGACTTTGGCTTTACTTTGTAAGAAGATTTGAGAAAGAATCAAAGAGCATTTATCATTGTCACAAAACTCCTTCCCTTTGTTTAAGCACACTTCTCCACTATCTGAGAGCCCAGGAATTATTACCTTCCTGAGAAAACTGAGCTACAAGCATTAAGCCCAAAATGTATCTTTCAAAGCAGCTTGAGTTCAAAATGAGTGCGTTGTACATTTGAGTCTGCCACAGATTATAATTACAGATATCTTGTGGGTTTTAGAATTAAGAGTTTACCAATTAGTGGTTCAAAGCTATAATTACAGCTCTTGTGGAAAATAATTGTTGGATTTAAGCTTTGAAAAAAGGCAATTTTGAGTAAGTTAACATTTTTAATATAGTTTTGGAGACTGAATTGACCAAATTTTCATTATTATAATCATAATATGGAAAGCTACAACATTCTGTAAAAGTGAAAGAATACAAAACATATGGCAAGGATATTTATGAGCATTGTTACCCACCTCAGAAAAGCATAGCAAACTATCACACTGACTGTCTTTGCATTATCGAAAGTATCTGATATGCATCAAATTTGGACGTCACCATGTGTGGTGTTTCTTTCCACTGATGGATCTAGGATTCATCTTTACTCTTCTTTTAGCTCTGTTTTGATTTCCACCAACTCACGTGACTAGACTAGCTCTTTCGAAGTAAAATACTTGTCACGGCTGGAAACCAAAACATGGAGTGGACCCAAAAACAGATTCGGCGAGAGGGTACAGTGGTAGGAGAGAGGGTGGTGGAGAGGGCCGCTGACACAGAGGGAACACAGAATCAGATTGGTCCTTGGGAATAGACTGAGTTAATCCAAACTGTGGGGTCTGAACAGTTTTACTTGGTTGCAGGTGGAGTCATGCAACAGCAGGAAGCAGGATGAGGCCTGGGTGAGTCCAGTGGAGAAATTATTCCAAAACAGAGGAGGCAGGGAGGCAGGCAGGTGAGACTGGAGAACACTAGAGTCTTTACCAGCTGTAAATGGAGTCCTGCATCCAGGTGAGGCAATTGCCAGTTTATATTGTGAGTCAGGAAACAACTGGGAAGAAAAGAACATTAAGGTGAATACATAGAGCTGTGAGGCCAAACACTAACATGGGTTAGCAGACAATCTGGCCAAGGCTGATTGTGGACACTGGTCTTAAATACAGCCGGCTTAATCAGCCTCAGGTGGCACTCTGGGGAGAAGCAGCAGAAGCTCTGCCCAAGGGCAGAGAAACAGGCACTGCGGAAAATTACCATGACTCACCCAGACCATGACAACACTTCTACTACCAGCTAGGTAACTTTACCTAACTCCAGTACTGAACGGGTATCATAAAGTTTATTAGAGTTTTCTTTCATCAGTCTCTAAATCAAGTCTAAACTGAATTTCAGCAGTGAGTGAATCAAAATTATAACGTTTTGGGCTCCAAAACCCTAAATTTAAATAACTATTAAAAAATAGTTCTAAATACTAAATGGCTCCATGTTGTAGTGGATTACATGTTTGCATAGCAAGTGGAAGTTTCCCTGTTTGATCCTGAAAAGAGACACGGATCCCTCGGGGTTGTATCAGGAGGGGCAGCTGGTGCAAATATCTGCCAGCTCAAACAGGCAGAGCTACTTGCTGTAGTGACCCATTGTAATTGGGGAAGCAGGCAAAAGTAGCTTTTAATAACTGATAATTATTTCTGGATGCAACTGTTTTACATTGCACATAGTTATCAGGTCAATATTTAATACAGTATTTGAAGCCAAACATTAAGATAGGAGGGCAATGGTGTTTCACACTAAGAATCTGCAGTGCAGTTTGGTGGATACTGTGGATACCGCAAAGGCTAGAATTGTACATATGATAAGTAAACATGAAATCAGAGCAGATGCTACAAAACGCATAACATAAGTAATTGCTCCGATCAATAAAAACCGATGATACCAGAAGTGCACTTTGCAGCCTGTTTATATATAGCCTCCCTTTTAAGAAGCTCAGAATTGATTGAAAAAAAACAACAACGCAGTTTTAAATCTAGTGATTATTTTTAATACTTCAATTCAAATCCTTTGCAGTGGATGTCAGTCTGAAGTGCAGAAGTCATGGGAATGAACAAATGCTGTGCTTCCTCCTTTTAGATGTTCTGCCAGGCCTTTATTATAACCACCTTTGGTTGCTGTATGCTTTTGGAGCTTTTGGCATTCATTTTTGCCTTCTGTGACTTAAAAGCATGCTTTATTACTATCAGGTGACTGATTTGGCGATTAATAAATGTCCCCTTTCTCAATATCTTTACCTTGAGCACATCTTGAGAACCTCTTTTGCAGTATACTTTAGTCGTTATCCATTTGCACTGTGAAACACTATCGGATGAGTTTTACATTTTTACATATTTAGTTGAATCTGAGCAGTGAGTATAGCACAAGCAAACGTTGTACAGGTGCCAGAACGTTTGGACACAACTGTACAATTCCTATTTCATCCTGCTACTTCTATCAGTAGTCACATCATTGATATTGATCAGGTTCCACTGGCATGCCATAGCATTAGCTTCACTATGTTTGACAGTTAATGTGGAATACTTTGGATTCAGATGATGAGCTTCTCCATACATTTCTCTTCCCATTATTCTGGTGCAAGTACATCTTGGTTTCAGCTGTCCATTTTTGTTTTGGTTTCAGAACTGTGCAGGCTCTTTAGATGTTTCTTGGCAAAGTCTAAAATACCTTCCTGTTTTTGAGTGTAACCAGTGGTCTGGACTTATAACTGCCTTGTTTTAGATTTTCCATATTTAAAATCATGAACGCATCTTTTAATTTTAGACTTTATCAGTCATACCCATTCTGTGGTTTTTGTATGGCTTTTGGTGTTGCTCAGTTTACCAAAACATTCTTTCTTTTTAGGAATGTGCCAGATTGTTGATGACTGTGGGGACTCCTGAAGTTTGTGCTATTGCTCTAAGAACATCAAGTGACCAAGTGTACGATTGTGGTAGTAGGTAGAGCAAATTATCTGCCAATCAGAAGGTTGATGGTTCAATCCCTGGCTGCTCCAGTCTGTATGCCAAATATCCTCGGGTAAGATACAAATCCTAAGTTACTGTTCAATATTGTGTGCATGTTAGATCAGCGGTCCCCAACCCCTGGGCCATGGACCGGTAGCGGTCCGTGAATCGTTTGGTACTGGGCCGCGAGAGTTGAGGCTCAGGTGTGAAATTAATTTTTATTGTTATTTTTTTAATAGTTTTTATCGTTAACTCAGTTTCCCTGGGTCTCTTCCCATGTGTTATGAATAAATCTTCTTTTTTTGGTACCGGTTTTATTTTGTTGTATTTATCCACGACGCCCTAAAGGCTGGTCTGTGAAAATACTGTCGGACATAAACCGGTCCATGGCGCAAAAAAGGTTGGGGACTGCTGTGTTAGATAGAAAGCACTTACATAGAAAACACATGTACGAATGGGTAAAAGAGGCAAGTTGTGCAGTCCTCAGATAGAGCAGAAAAGTGTTATATGAGAACGAGTCCATTTACCATATGTTGGTGTAATATTGCATTTGTTGTAAAGTAGAATGTAGAATGCCTCATCTAGTCATTCTAATGTCCAATAACATCTGAGTCTCTAAAAATCCAAGACTATATCTAAAAATGTCTGTTATTCCTAAGCAAATAATGAAATCTTCTTCTTCATTTTTTGGCTGCCACCTTTAGGGATGTCCCCGGTGGCTCGTCTGTCTCCATCTCACCCTATCCCTAGTATCCTCCTTCATCACAACAACCCTCTGCATGTCCTCATTCAGTACATCCAAGGTCTTCCCATTGGTCTCCCTTTTCCTCCTATCTGGCAACTCCATCTCTCTCACTGCCTCTGAACATGTCTTCCCCCTGTCCTCTTCTGTTGTCTTCAGCCAATAGCAGCACAGTTTCCTGCTGGTCAACAGCACTGGTGGCAGTGGCTTTTAACCCAAGCCTCGATCTTGTATGGAAATCTCACTGTTGACATGTTTGATTTGGTACATTAAATGACCATCCTGACACAAGCTTCTCACTGTGTATCTAGGTTCGAGACCAACCCGAGAAATCTGCCTGTTCATAGACCAATTCTAAAAATACTAGAGGCTTTTCACTACATAGACGGCCTAGTTTCACAATAAAACTGTGTGAAGTTCCTCTATAGTGGTGTAAAAAAAATGATAGCAGAGATCTCTTTTAAAATGCAGTTAGACGTCTCAGAGCCTTCAGCTTTATCGTGTTTTATTTATTCACCTGATTTTCTCTGTCTTGTCTTGTTTGGTTTTCAGTGCATGTTTTGATTATTGAGATCACATCTGTGCTGTCTGAAGCGCTAAATGATGATCAGGCTGTGAAAAAGAACAAGAGCTGAAGGCACATTGGACAGTTTAATTATATCAACTTTAATTATAAGTCATTTTCAGCATATTATTACTGTGAAATATTATGTTAGCCCTGTCCCTCGAATCTTTATCATCTCAAAATTCCGGATATTAATGCCTGTGTCTGTGAAAACTGGGTCAGTTTGGCTATATTTTCAAGGTAACAGAGGTCACATAGGCACGTATATCATCAATATCCACATTGGCTGGATTCCCAGAATATATCAGCTTGTATATGTCATGTTTTGTGTTTTTGTCTTTCACACTAAACGCATAATTTTATCCTTCTGGTGTACGAGGCACAGATGAGCAATTAAAAGCTGCAATCTTCATTTAATGTGGTTTAGATGCATTTTTGTCATCTGTTAAATCTATTGCATGATAAAACAGTCTGCAGATATCAGTCATGAGGTATTTGAATTGGATGGCTCTGAATATGAGATGCATTTGTTTACATTCTTCTTAACAATTTATGGCTCTTGAGCATTGGCACACTGGGTGCTGAACACCATCAGTTGAGATATGTCTCAGCCATGCCTCACACACTGTTCTTTATCTTTTAGCAGACATTGCAATATACTTCTAACTACATATGCTTAAGTCAGGTAAGATTTATGTTGTACATAGATATTAGAGACACCTGTTCAACTGCTCCTTAACACAAATATCTAACTAGTTAAACACAGGACAGCAACTCAATGCATTTAGGCATGTAGACAAGTTGGTCAAGATGACCTGCTGAGCTTCACATTAAGAATTAGAACTGGGAAGAAAGGTGATTGCAGTTAGCATGACATTGTGTCAGCAGGCTGGCCTAAGTATTTCAGAAAGTGTTGATCTACTGAGACTTTCCCACATTACAGAGAATACAGTTCTTTGGATAGGAATTAGTTGTTGATGTCAGAGGTTAAGTGGTAAATTGACTATAGCGCTTTTCTACTCTACAGGAGCACTCAAAGCGCTTTACACAACTTTTACATTCACCCATTGGACAAGCATTTTTTTTCTACGTGCTTCCTATCTAACATTCACGCATTCACACGCATTCATACTCCAATGGATGCGTCAGAGAGCAACATAGAATAGAATAGAATAAACCTTTATTATCCCACGAATGAGAAATTTGAGTCTTACACAGCTCTTATTGCAAGAGAAATATAGACACAAAGAAGTCCTATATACATAAGCAACAGAAATTTATATGTACAGATACAAATATACAGAGATATGTACAGAGGAACATGGGTTAGAACAGGGTTGGGCAACTCCAGGCCTCGAGGGCCACTGTCCTGCAGGTTTTAGATCTCACCCTGGCTCAACACAACTGAATCAAATGATTAGTTCATTGCCAGGCCTCTGGAGAACGACAAGATAAGCTGAGGTGGTCATTTAGCCATTTAAATCAGCTGTGTTGGATCAAGGACACATCTAAAACCTGCAGGACACCGGCACTCACGTCCTGGAGTTGCCCGCCCCTGGGTTAGAATTTTGCACAAGGATATTTAGCATGCAGACTGGTATCAAACCACCAACTATCCAGTTAGTAGGTGACCTGGTCTACCACCTGAGTTAAAGCCGCCTCTGTTCACCATCATTATGACACACTCACTATCTCACATCTGAATTATTGGAAAAGGGGTGTACATCATACTGTATATCACCTTCATGGTTCCCCCTTTGACCTCTGTCACCTCCACCAGAGCAAAGTGCCATCACCACCTTCTCTAAGATTCTTTCATGGTAAAGACTATGCAGTTGTGTCCCACAAAGAGCCTGACCAACAGCTCATGCTGGTTATCTGAGGCTTCAAACTTTAATTGTAGGATTTTCTTTTAAAAATCAGGCTTTCCAGCATATTAAGAAATGAACAGCTGCCAGCAGAAACTCCTGCTTTCTGAAAAGCCCTGATTGTCAAAGTCTCTAATAGGGATGGGTATCGTTTAGGTTTTATCTGATACCGGTGCCAAATCGGTACTTTTGAAACGGTGCCGGTGCTCAAACGGTGCTCAAACCGGTGCTTAAAGAATGGAGAACACAAAATTGGTCCAAAAACCTCTCATGTTCAGCTGTTTTTTGTAAAAAGATAACAATGTTAGCCTTTTCTGCAGCTATGGGGCATATATGGTATCACTCTTGGCTGGAAGCAGTGCTTAAACAATGGAAAAAACACAAACTTTGTCCTAAAACCTCTCATGTTTAACTGTTTTCCACTTTTTCTTTGGTCATTTTAGCCTTTTTGGCCAGGGTGAAGGGAGTATCTGCCATCAAACAAGAAGACAGCCGCATGTAGCTATGATGATGTTTGCTAGTTCACCTTACATGCATTAATGTAATAACGTGGTTAGCCTACTCAACGTAAATTAGCACTCACGCAGAGAAGAACGGCTGCTGCTGCCATCCATCATCCGTCATCATTTCTGCTACACTGGCAGGGCTAGGGGCCAGGACTCTCCTCTTCGGTGTTTTGGGGGATGTTGCTATGTCGAAACAGGCAACCCACCCGCAGTAGATGTGCTCGGTGTGAGGTCTCGCAGCAAGCTATCAAATACGGCGCATTTCTGGCTTTTAAAAAAAACGCTATGCGTCGCCAGGTGTTTCATCGGATTCGAGGTGTTACCTCCTTTGACAGTATCACAGTATCACGCTTAAAGCACTTGTTGCGGCTGCTGAGTTTGCATACTTTTGCTGTGAAGTACAGCCAGACTTTTGACCGCTTCGCCTTGGGCATTTTTAATCTGTAGCTCTGCTCTAAAGAACGTACGTACCTGGCCCCGCCTACTATCCTCGGAAACGTAAAATGATTGGCTAGAATCTAAAGTGTATCACAGCTCAGGAAAAAAAAGCACCGAAATAAAGCACCGAAATGTGCGCTGCTTTTCGGTCTGGTTACTACCGTTTATGTCAGAACCGGTGCCATCATGGCACCGGACACCGGTACCTAGTCTCTAACTAGGGCAAGATTTCTTAAGCATGATAAAGGAGTTGAAAGGCCGGGAAGAGGTCCTAATGAATACGCAGGGAGACGCTGCCAATGGCTGTCTGCTAAGAATGACTTCTGCTGCTATTCCCAGTCACTACACAGGGCCTTGGCACTATGGTTGTGCTCATCATGTTTGGCAAGTGTGTTACTTACAGTGTTGGGAAGGTTACTTTTAAAATGTATTCCACTACAGATTACAGAATACATGCCCCAAAATGTATTTTGTTATGTATTCTGTTATGTTACTCAATGAGTGTTATGAATACTCTGGATTACTTGATATATTATCATGCTTTTTACAGCTACATGAATGTACTATTGCTGTGTGATTTGTTACTATTACTGAAGGTTACTCACCATACCAATACCAACTAGATGTTTAACCCATGTGTTGTCCTCGGCTCAAAAATGACCCCTAATTGTATGGCAAACAAGTGTATGGGAATCCCGAGGACATTACAAGCCGAGGGTTAATCTAAGGGTTAAATCTTAATGTAAAATGAGTAACAGTAGGGTGGACATTAGGTAAGGCTGCACTGTTTGCAGCGATCTTGTATAGAAAACTATTCAGCGCATACATAAAACAGGTTCGCGGCTCCGAACCGTAGTAAAGGGTTTACTCCATGTCGGGCTCGTAGCCGAAAACTAGCTTTACTTTGTTGTCTGGGTCAAGTTTGCTAGCGAGAGACAGAGAGAGGCGTTGAAAGGCTGCTCCAACAGAGCTTATTGTTTTGGAGGAAAACACGAATGCAGTGTACAGTCGAGTCTTAATAGCTTACTTACAACTGGGCTTACAACAGTCACTCTTTTTGGCTGCAGTGGTTTTTATTATATTTACATGCTTCCAGCTCCTGTTTCTGCTCGGTGACAGCTCGTACTTTTCGACTCTCCTTTTTCTCCCTCCCTCGCTCACAGACACATAACGGGTATGGCAGTCCATTCTCCCTGCAGCACGGACTACACTGCCCATGAGGCTACATTCTTTAGGGCTATGCCTGTAACACTCTGCCTATTGCCTTCATATTAAATCATTTTTTGAATAATATTTTTAAAAACGTCATCATGCGGGCTGCAAGTAGAGGTGACATGGGCCACGAGATTGAGACACAGGCATTAGAGCCTCATAATGCGCATTTTGTTTGGGTTTCCACCGGCGTGGAATTGCGAAAAATAGAGAGTGGACAGCCTAACATGTGAAACAGGAAAGTACCGCCGTGTAATCAGTTTTTTCAACAAAGTAACTGTATTCTGAATATCACCTTTTAAAACGGTAACTGTAACGGAATACAGTTACTCACATTTTGTATTTTAAATATGTAAATATGTATTCCGTTACTCCCCAACACTGGTTACTTAGAATAAAATGAGCAAATAAGTCTGTGTATTTCATTCACACACATGTGGATGCATTTCTAACAAAGTTTACTAGCATTAACCCCGCCCCTTTGGTAGTGCTCAGAAGGTCCAGCACTACTGAGTCACATCACTGTTGCTACATCCATCTTTTTTATACAGTCTGTGGAAACAGCACTGTACCAGTGTCAAGTTAATTGTATTGTTTATTCCCCACCGGCTGCTACGTGAACTTGCATTACAATCTTACAAGCAATTATCCTTTTCACACTGTCGTATAATAAAAAAGTCATTTTTCTTTCTGGTGTGACTATACGTGTAAACATATTGGGTCTAGTTTGGTTCAAATGCACACAAGCTTGATGAATCGATAAATTTGCAACAGCTCCAAATAACATTAACCTTATTTCACCTCAGAAAACTCCAATCTCACCTCTGACTGACCCGCAATTTAACAAGTCATTCGGCTCCTGCTTTGTCGTTCTCTTTCCCTTTCTTTCTCATTCTTTCACTCGCACAAATGCTCCATCCTGCGTCTGTCTCTCTTTTTCTACTTCTCTCAGTTCTCTAAATGGCTGTCATGAGTCATGCGGTACATTTAAATGTTAAATACTAAGGTGGAGGTCATGAGCCATTTCCCACCACATTACCGGCTAATGGTTCATATCTTAATAACCTTACCAGTCTGGTCATATTCTCTAGGGTGGATATTAAGACCACAGAGTTTGAATGGAAAGCAGTGGAGCTTTATGACTCTGGCTATCAATGCCGTGATTGATTGTTGAAGTGCGAGGTGTTTGTTGGGCGACGCAGATTAGCTCTCCTAAGATGAGGAAAGGCTTTTCTTTGGAAAGAGACAAATGATTCTGACATTGTTAAATGAAAAAAAGAGCAATAGTTGGGCAGTTTTTTTTCTCCGGTTTGTTGTGGTACTCACACAAACACACACCACCTGGGGAGATGCTGATCTGTGTCGCTGCATGAATTATCTTGGGACTTAAGACAGCTTAGTTAAAAGAAAATAAGTGTCAATTAGGGTGCAGCTGTAAACAACATGACAATCTGAAATCATCTGGGAGCATTAACATGGTAAATAAATGTCATAAGCAAGAACAACAATATATGTTATTAGTGCTGCGTTTACATAAATCAGTACATCTACAATATATAGCCAACAGAAAGGTCCATGAATGTGTCCCAGCACATTGGAAATGCAATGCTGAGTCTATGGTGAGTCTAAGACAGCATTGCCTCTCTTAGACTCACCCGCACTGCCTTTAGCAAGCCATCGATATGCTTTCCTGTACTATGCAAGCTAAAGTGTCACAGCTGGGCTGTTACAGTCTGTGCTGGTGTTTACTTAGGCTAATATAGATGAATCAATATATAAATTAATACCTCAGAAAATTCATAAATTAAACACGCACGGAAGATTTGCAGCATTATCTTGTAACAGTAACACATCATTTTGCTGACATGTAGCCTCAGTGGGTGCAGGTATGGTTATACTATTATATACTACTATTATACTAATTAATAATAAAAATCATAATATTCATAATAAAGTAAAATGCTTCCAAATCAACAACTCAAAAAATAATTCTAAATGGTTTGCTAAATAAAGTAAAAAATTGCATTAAGTTAGGAAGACTTCATGTTTCCTTAGACAGTGGAGTCTGCTGGATCAGGATGGTCAGGATTATCCATGATGGTTTCCTTCAGTGACCTCCTCTCTGCCATGGCTTTAATTGTGGTGAAGACACAAAATCATCTACTAGTGCTCTATATTCCTCCTCCTGCCCATCACTCATACACCGCTGAAGAATCTTCAGAGTGTTTCTGTAGGTGGAGTGTGACCCAGAGTTGTAGAAGGTGAACAGGAATGGAGACAGCGCAGCCCCCTGTGGAGCTTCTGTGCAGCATATCACCAAATTAGACCGATTGCTGCCCAGTCTCACGTAATGTGGCCTGTCTATCATGTCAGTAACCCATGATGGTGGACGTGTTTCCTGACATGTCCGCTAGCCTCCCTCTCATCAGCAGCTGCTCTGTATCCTCATCACACAGCCGTTACTATTGAGACTGAAGTAAGCTCTGCAAAGTCTGCGGGTGAGCGAATTATCCGCTCCCAGATTTGGTCTTCAATCAAACTGCAGAGGGTAAAGCGAAGTTTTCCCCTGTTATCTAAGGTTGGCCAAGATTTTCACCACATGTGATGTGAGGGCAGCTATTCAACAGTGGTTAAGCTACGGTGGTGTTGACTTCTTTGGTACTAAAGCCAGACCAGTCTTCCTTAACATCAGTATCTTACCCTGCTTCTCTCTGGCTGCAAATGGGACTCCGTTTATTCAGTTTCAACCTTCAGTGGTGCAGTACCACTTCTTCCCTGTCCTCAATGTGAAAGTACAATCTGTAAACTCAAAACAGTCCTGCAGTGCCTCCAAAGCATTCTTCCAACAACTCTAGAAAGGAATTCACTACACTACCCATGATGCAGTGAGTGCTTCTTCTTTACTCACCTCTTTCACTTTCTGTGATTATACACCACTTTATTTGCTATATAAGTAAAACTAAACTCAAATGTTTTTGAACATTTAAGGTCAGGCAAATCTGAAAAAACAAAAGTTTTCACTTGACCCCTCATTTTTTGATCAAACTAGGTAAAAAGAGACCTTTTGCCCTACTAACCCACATGGTGATGTGAAACCTTTCTGTGGTAAATTATTACAAAAATGAGAAAATAAGAGAATTAAATGAGATTTTGGCTTCAGACAGTGCCCTTTGGAGTTAGTGTAAAATGGATTTGGTTGTGGTTTTTCAATAATCAAAATTTCATGTCGCTAGCTCCTGCACTTAGAGCTAAAAAATGCTGAAAAAGATAACGGAAATTAAAAAGCACCAAATTTCAACCCACATCCTGTGTACTTCAAGGACTTCTCACTTTCACAATTTTCATAGTATGAAGGCAACATTTTGCATGGCTTAATTAAATATGCTCAAGTTACTGTATAAAAGTCTGCTGATTATGTGTGGTGTCAGCTGTGAGTCCCTGATTAATCAAGGAATAGCCCTTAAAGTCAAATCTGAAATATGCCCACATATCAGCACAGATCCCTGTCCTTGGCAATCTTACAACAAAGCGTACTGCTGATGCATGCTCAATCATCCAGGTAAGGAAATCCCAAAAAGTTAATTCTGTTCATCTACATGTAGAGTTTTCAGTGAGAGAAACGTTTTGCCACTCATTGGAAAACACTACGTCCAGAATTAACCTTTTGGGACATCAGCAGAGTGGCTGAAAATCATCCCACAAAGGACTGAACAGATTCTCTTACAGGGAGAGGTCGAAATGTACTATACTACAACGCCGTTCATTTCTACTTTTGTTAAATCCAGATTTGATTGGTAGAGGTTGGCATACTCTCAGCTTGAGCATCTCCCTGGGTCTCTCGATGCTAGTTTTGCATTACCGTCACAGACGGTGTACAGGCGAGGTTAGAAAGAGGTTGCCTCTGCAGCTGCTTGCAAAAAAGCACCGATGTCCTGTTCGCAGAGATAGACTGCTGTTTGGCCTGGCCTCGATTTGTATCCTACTGTCACATTTGTGTCCCATTGCTCAGTAAATTCAAAATAATTTACACATCTCCTCTCCTTAAAAGTTGTAGACCATTCTGCTATTTTTTGAAAAGCCTCCTTTAAGAACTGAAACTAGCCAGTCGTGCAAATTCTACATGAAAGGCATGACTAATCTTTTTTTCATTGCCCAGCCTGCAGATTATTTTATATCTAATAAGACAAAACTTATGTAATGCAAGCATTAATATAATTATGAGATTAATAATCATAGTGTTCCTGCTGAATTTACCACAATAATGTGTTATTTTACTGCATCCCAGATGAATGTAATATAATTACAGTAACCTATTCAATTCAATTCAGTTTTATTTATACAGCACCAAACCAAAACAGTCACCTCAAGGCGCTTTATATTGTAAGCTAGACCGTAAAATAATACATACAGAGAAAAACTCAACAATCATATGACCCCCTATGAGCAAGACTTGTTAGATAAATGCTGACTGATTTGCTGGCATTGTAACTTTGACCTTAATTTAAACTATTTTTAAGCATTTAAACCAGGGGTGGGCAATCTCAGTCCACGAGGCCAAGGTGAGACCTTTTAGATCTCACCTTGGGTCAACACACCTGAATCACATGATTAGTTCATTACCAGGCCTCTGGAGAACTTCAGGACATGTTGAGGAGCTAATTTAGCCATTTAAATCAGCTGTGTTGGTTCGAGGACACATCTAAAACCTGCAGGGACACCAGCCCTCGTGGACTGAGATTGCCCACCCCTGTTAAACCCTCACCTAATTTACCCTTTAGACACAAACGCAAAGCAGGAGATGAAGCATAGCTGAATATGTTTCCAAACCAACTTCATTCTAAGCCACTGACTAAAAAATCTGGTGAAGCAAATCTTCCCTTTGGTTTCACCTGCAGAATTGGTTTTCCCTCAGTCGGGAGCAGCACTGGGCTGTTCAAATCACGGACAAACAGTATCCCACATTCTTGATTTTTAGTTGTTATAATGACTAACTACTCCTGACATTTTGGAGATGTTAGCTCTTTATACAGTAAAGTTACAGCGGGATACAAATAATATCAGGCTGATCCTGCCACGATTTGTTCCCCTGTCCAAATCACAGACAAACAGTATCCCACAGTTGTTTATGTTTTTAAACCCATTTTGCACAGAGAGGCATTTTTTGAAAAATGTATTGATAGCAATGTTGAATATTTTTACACAGGAAAAAAAACAACTACACGTAAAATAATTACACTGTGACGCCTCTGCCTTTCTAAATGGACAAACAGTAACTGCGTGTGTATGTAAGCGTGTAAAAACTGAAGATAGTCAGATTAACAGTAGCAGTATTTCGTCTCTATCTGCCATTCTGCAATTCATCTCATGTAAACAATAACGTGGCGCACAGCGTGACGTGAAAAAAGGCACAATACCTTTGACGTTGCGTGACGAACTCTGTATTCCTCGTCCACACGTAAACGCAAAAAAGGAGTTTTGAAAAATCTCAGTTTTCGGTGATTCGAAACGCCGTTTACGTGTGGACGAAACAGCTGCGTTTTCAAAAATACCTGTGTAGGTGCGGACGTAGCGTAAAAGAGTTAGTAGTTTATTTTCTTACTACTTGTAATTTATTGCAGATTACTTGTATTTGCTTAATTGTTTACTAAATGTTTGAGGTGTGAAATAAACCGCAGTGGAGCAAAATATGGGTGTGTGTGGTTGGAGGATGTGTTAGTGCGTGTGTGTGTGTGCGCGTGGGGGGGCATTTTTCTTGTAAAACAAAGGGGGGCCTAGCGAAAAAAGTTTGGGAACCACTGGGTTAGGGTTTAAAGGGTTAAGCCAATTTTTCCACATTTAATGGACAGTGACTAATTAAAAATCTTTCATTTACATTTCAAGCATTATTGGGCTTTTTTGGCATATTCCCTTCAAGTATTTAATTATCTTTTTGTGATAGAATCAAAGTGTCACTGCACCAAAAACAGACCTAGCTGCCAGAGGACTATTCTTAGCACATTTTCCGCTAATGAAGAGGACTCAGGTTTGTGCCTTAATGGAAGAAACCCCTTTACTCCCCCCGTGCACTTTGAACACAAAACACTACACAGATGTGCTAAGCGTGTTTCATGTTAGTACTGCACTGCAAGAGCTCTACTGATCTTAAGGTTATTGAACTCTAACACTTGATTTTGAATATCTACTATAATTGAGCTGCGGTTGTTTCTTTTTATCATATTTGATTTTGATCTGCCATTTTTAAACGACACAGCAGCCTATTTGTTGATTTAGTTTGTCAAGGTCTTTGGCTTTGATTTTCCGCACAGTCACTGAACAATGCAGCTTTACACCTCGTGGCTCTGTCATGACACCGAATAGAAATCAAAATTAATGACTTGAGGCTTCTGTTTCTGCAGCTCGGTCTCTTTGCGACTTGCTCTCTCAGTTCAATTCAATTTAATCAAATTAAATTCTCTTCTGTTCAATACTCACTGCCTATGCAGCGCATACAAATTGCATGCAAATAACAATCAGGAAAAATCACATATTTAATGAAGTATATGACTCACAGCTACACAGAGTTGTACGCCACTGCTAAAGATTCAGAGTAAAAAACTGTTTTCCTCTTAAGTACAAAGACATACATGATAATAAATGACATCTTAATTTATTTCTAAAGATTGTGTGCATCACCAATTAATGCACACAATCTTTAATGTGTTAGAAAAGTTCAGTTTATTCCAACAATGTCTGTTTGCAAAGCTCCAAACTCTCTGTAAACTAGCTTTAAGCTGTTGTCAGTTTGCAGCCCAGCCTGATGCTTGCAGAACTCCAAGCTGCCAACAAAGAGCTTTTCATCCGTGTGAACGGCAGTTGCGTGTGCACATACACGTGCATGAGCATTTGTGTGTGTGCGTATCTAGCACTCGCTGCCTTTGTGTGTGACTTTCCCAGCATGGCTTGACAGCCCTTCTCTAATGGATGGTGCCTTCAGATGCGCAAAGGTGAATAGAAGTCCAACTAGAGTTTCACTCTGTAGTTTGTCACTACAAATTGCTGAATCTGTGTGTCCTTGTGAGTGCAAACATGAGTGTGTGTGAGTACGTTTCCTTGTACAGTATCTGCACCCAGTACGATAAAACTGATTTATAAGCTGCATTGTGTCTGTATTTATGCATGTATGTATGCACGTGTATAATATCTATATACACGTGTATTGCTTTTAATTGCATCTGTTCTATAAGCAGAATGGGCAGGTTGATTTTAGCCTTCCATTTGTGGGTTTTTGGCCTTTGAAGAAATGAAGTGTGCTTTCTTGCTTCTGCTCACGCTGTGCTTTTAATCACTTGTCCCTAAAAATACAGTCTCACACGCACAAACATAAAAGCCAGCCAGCTCCTAAAATCCTCATAAAGTTGCGTTCAAAAAGCCAAATGCCCAGATATTCGCTGTGTCCTTATCGAGTCATATTTTCACAGAATAGACTTCTAAAATTAGAAACTTTATGAAATCTCAAAGGTACCAATGCAGAATGTTTCAAGTTCATAAAGAAAGCTCTCTGAGCAACTCACTTTGCATGAGCTTGAGAAATGTCAGGGAGCTGAATCCTCTTACTGCTTACTGCAAAAAGCAAACATCATTGTAATGTAAATACCCTAAAAGAAGATAGTTAGATTTTTTTTAATATTTGAAAGAATAAAAAATAAATATATTCTTTTAAACTAAATGATTGAATAGGAACTAAGTGGTTATACGACACACTGTTGGCTTATCAGAAAAAAGACCTTTAAGCCATTTTTTTTTTACAAATTATGCAACGTTAAATAATGTCAACCCAAGGGGAGCAAATAACACAGATGTTTTTATTTAGAGGTTGAAGTACTTAAGGATAATTCTCATGTTAATACTACTACTAATAATAAAAATAGTACATTTTAATTTATAGTTCATTTATAGGTTCCTTTCAACCGATTAAATGGCAAAATCACATTGTGCATATTATATAGAGTACTGTAGCGTAGCAAACCAAGGACTGCTTCATTTCAAGCGTTCAAGTTCAAGTGTTTCAAGTGTTCTGTAATTTATACAACTTAGTTTAGCAAAATAAACACAAAGAGTCACTATGAACAACCTAGATTTTACATGTGTTAACATACATATCTGAGTTTTGTGGCCCATAGTTACAGGAACACTGGTTTCAGTAACATTTAAAGATAGACTGGGAGTCATTAGTTGCTACAGAAGTCTGAGATATGGGAACTAATAGCTAAACCTTGTACTGTTCTTGAGCATATTAAGGATTTAAACCATGAACATTTTCTGAAATGTTCTATACTCAGAACAATCAAAGACAAATTATTCAATAAAGCAGGTAAAGCATGTGAGAAAAAAATCACTGCTGATTTTTTTCTCACATGCGTTAACAACTGTAAGTAAAATGAATTCATACACTTCGGTAATAAAAAACTTAAATGCAAAATAAACCTTTACTGAAGCCGTTGTCCTGACAGGGGATGTATCAACCATTAAGCTTATCTTTCTCTAATGGCACACTAAATGAGATGGCAGGTGTCTGTAACAATATTATATATAGCAAAAGAAAAAAAATCTAATTAGAATTTTATACCTATGTATTTTTAATAATGCTGTATTTTCTTTTTTGGGAAGAAAAACAACAATTAACAACCATTTAAACACTGCCAAACACACCTTGGAGCAGCATTAGCACATCCACAGTCCAAATAAAGAAGGTACTTGATCTTTTGTACTTGTGGTGCTTTCGTATGAATCCACTTTTCTGCATTGAAAAGAAACCTGCTGCCCTGCAAAGCAGATAACTCAGCTTCAGGTGTGAGCTGCTAGCGTATCAGCAGCATTTGACCCATTTCACCGGCACCTTAAAGCTTTTCTCTCAGCTCTTTAAACAGAGCCCGACTTTCTCTTCAGCTGCTGTTCTGCTTACTTTAGAGGTTTCTGTTTAAAGTATGACGTGAGGGTTAAGCTAAAGATGCTAATTTAAACATTAGCAGGATGGAGGGAACTTTTAATCTGATTGGAATAACGTTGACGTTGTCATTTTACTCGTTCATTTCACAGATTAGCATTAATGGATGTTAACCAATAAAATGAGACTGCACAGATCATTTTTCCACTTTTATTTCTATAATAGATATCTAATTATCAATAAAATGTTTTTGTGATTAGCTTGAACAGTAGCGCTGATTGTCTGCACCTCCTAAGTCATGTTGTCCAATCTTGTCATTAATTAGAAAACACACTGTGGTGAATAATTATGTCATTTCCAAAAAACCTCATCTCAGAGGCTTTTTTGCCAAATGTGAATGATGGTGTGCGTGTGAGTATCTATGCATGCCAATAACCAGTATCACTCATAAATGCATGTACTTATCAAGTTACAGTGTAGCTAAAAGTACTTTTTCATACTTTTTTCAGTTTTATCTAAAAAGAAGCGTGTAGATATATGTAAGTTTTATTAGGAGCCGCTTTGATTTGGCAGTGAGGGAGGCACATAAACTGGTACAGAACATGGAAATCTTGTACACTGACTCTTTGGTTAGCAAAGTGAAACAGTAGGAGAGCACACACTTACTAGCTAAGAGTGTGTGATTGACAAGCCTCTAGTGAAGGAGCTTAGCCTGGATAATCCACCCTTCTCACTCTAATGTTGACAACCTATAAAGTGAATTTCATGTCAATTTCACAAAGATGACAACCGGAACACATTGAATATGCAGTATAATGTATTGGCCAACTCTTTTTCAGCACTGACATACTTCTGCTTTGGCATATTTTAACAAACTTTTCAGCAACAACAGAGTTGTCTGATAGGTTGTAGTATGCTGTATTGAATTTAAGTCAAGAAAAGTCATCATGTTTAACTACTTAGTGCCAAAACAACAACAGAACACAGCAGGCGTAGACAGACCCCAAATTCCAGTCTTCTGGTTGGAATTGATGCCATCATGAAACTTTCCGTCATTCAGCAAAACTGTATTGAAAAAGATGCAAAATGGGTACCTGGTACACTGGTATGAGAAGTGTGTGATCAACGTGTGATGAGCTGGAATTGAGAATATGAAAAAAACTGTTGAACCAGCGCAGCATCACCTGTAAAGCAAATAGTCCTGGAGCTGGTCGAGTTAATTTCCTTTACAAGGCCGCACAGCAGGAGTGTAGCACCCTCAGCAGTGGCATCTGCAGCCCAGTTACAGTCTGGACATCTTCACATGATGCTGGGTGGAACTGTTTCATGGACATTCCTATTTGGTGCTTTTGTCAGACCTTGACTCGCAAGCGCATGCTGTATTTACCCTATATCAGGTGTGGAAAGAACTTTTAAGGAGGTGGTGGGGTGGACTTTATACATCCATAGAATTAAAGTTAATACAAAGCTAACTTTGTGACAGGTAGAAACATCTGGAGCATGAATGTCTAAGAATGGGAATATCCTGGAAAAATCTAGCATCTTGCATTTGGGATTCAGCGTGTGCACTTTCATATCCCCCCATGTCATTCAGGTTTAGCTGTATCTGCTATTTGAGGATTAGCACCTCCTGACAACAGCAAACATTGTGTTTTTTCATCTTTAGCAGATCACATGGGGAATACCAATAAGCTTTGTTCCGGCATCTGGAGAATTGATTCTGTGAGGAAAAGACGGGACGTTCCACAGGCTTCTGCACCCAGATCTAGTCGTGCTTGCTCCTGTCACCTCTCAGATTTTCCGGGAGTTGCAAAGAATACTTCTATTAATAGTTTTTCAGGGAAGCACCTTTGATGGCATGACCTAAGCAGCTGAAAATACTGTTTAATAGTCCTTGAGGAAAAATATAATAGAAAATATGCTTTATTTCGGTAGTTTGAGGTTTTATGTGCCAAGAGTGATTTTCTGCCGTGAGTCACTAGCCTGGGGGTGTGAAGATATTTTTTTTCTTTGTTAAAACAGTGGATGTTACCTTTGTGCTGCTTCTGTGACTTAAAAGGACAGAAATCCTTGTTGGTCTCTGGATGGGTTTGTCAGACAGCAAGAATAAAATCTTTTTTTTTCTCTGTCTGGCTCTCCAGCATTTAATATTGGCGTTTGTCAGGGAATATTAGAGCGGCTGACACGCAGGGTCATAACTGACAAAGACGGTGCCCCTGTCTTCTTGTCTCTTTTCTGGTTGCCAAGAGAGACTCTGCACAATGTGTCTGCACAAACTGTCTGCGCTATTCTGTTCAAAGAAGAACGTTAAGCTAAAATAAATATTAAGCGGCGCAGAAAAGCACCTTAGATGCTGTACTGTGTGTAGAGTTTTTCCAAAGACAATCTTACATGTCTTATTAACATCAGCTGCTGAGCTTCATCTTTTCAAAGGACTCAGAGACACTTGGCTCTTGGTTTAGAGGTAAACCTAAGATTAGAAGGAGCCCAATCATTCTTCCTCTCATCATTCTGCAGTTGGCTGTACTTCAACAACTTTGTGATGCTAAAAGCAAGGACTTGTTGGTGAACTACCACAGACCTTATGTCACTATATACCACTAATAAGCTAGCAAACCGGGGGCATGCAAGCAGTAGTCAGTCACACTAGCCTCCCTGTGGCAGTTATTCACAATCTGCCACTTTATTTTTAACATTGTACATTATTATCCTGAGGGCAAAGGTTCTTCCAACTGCTGACCTTACTTCAAAGAACAAATGGCACAGATCATGTTGTGTCTTCAAAAAATTTGTAACACCAAATTCACACAACTGTCTGCAAACCTTTTTCCTTTTGTAGAGCACTTTACAATCCATGTTGGACTTATAGTTCCCTGAAATTTCAGCACTGTAGCAAAAGCTGATCATGTGTTCTCAGGGAGGATTTTGTGTCAAAGTTGACACAAACTGACCCTTCAAGTTACAACAGTCTGTGTATCCGATTTGACCTCTCCAGGTATTTAATGTTTGAGTTATGGCAATTAACAGCTTGCGCTCCACTGGAAACATGACCCCTTTTTTGAGTTTAAGAATTTTCTGATTAATCTGATCAATAAATTTCCTACTTTCATGTGATTGTCTACCGATCACTACTGTACCTGATGGATTTGATGTAGTTTTGATTACAACTTTTTAAGTCACCGGTTTATTAAAATGTTAAAATTTTAAGATGTGTTGATGTCACACAATGGAAAATTGTATTTGTCTTTTAGAAATAATTTTAGTGTGATGATTTTAGTGTTTATTTGTGAGTGTCGTTTTCATCTGCATGGTTTTATTCTGATGTTTGTATTGCATGGTTTTTAGTGTTTTTATATGACATTGTTTTAATCCACTTGGACTGGCGGGGTGTGGGACAAATTGGCTGGTAGCGATCATCTGAGGCATGGGTGTGTCCTGAGGTGGCCTATCAGCTGGTGAAAGGACCTATTTAAAAGGCGAGCTGAGGAGTGGAGGAGATATGAAGAGGAGGAAAAAAAAGGAAATTCTCATTAAACATTAGTGATGGGATTTCTGGCTCTTTTTAGAGAACCGGCTCTTTCAGCTCGGTTCACTAAAAACCCATATGGAAAAGAAATAGTAAAAACTTATATGTGATTACTCATGAAAGTGGCCACTTTCTCATTTTTTCATACATTGTTTTAGTAAGTATCCAAAACATACAAGTTTCATTATATAATTTTTCAAGGGATCTTATATCTGTTTTCACTCTTATATGCTTTTCATACAAGTTTCACACAAGACAGATACAAACTTTATAAGAGTTATATATATCTTTTCCATATGGGAAGAGCCTGCTCTTTCAGCTCCAAACCGGCTCTTCAGGTTGTTTTGTTGCTTTAATTAATTTATTATTAACAATAATATAAAATTATGCATAAAAGGAATTACTAATGTAAAAAAGTGGTTTTATCTATATATGTTTATATATAAATATATGTGGTGGCCCCTAGAGACAAAACACATACAAACTCCAAAACAAATTTCTAGCGTTAACTGAACTTCAAAACAGAGCTACCTAGATCACTTAAATTACACAATTGAAAGAATATGTGTATTCTTTGTGTATTTATACACAAGCACTCATATATATTCAAATAATTTTAAAAAAATGTTCATTTACCTGTTACTGCCACACACCAAATCCGGTCGTTGGTACTTGCTGGCTTGTGTAGCCACTAGGTAACAAAAGCTCAACACTGCGCCTAGCATCCTGGAGCACTTCTGTTGTGTTTTGTATATGTTTTGAAGTTTGTATGTGCTTTGTCTCTAGGGGCCACCGTAAATATACTTTTATTTATTCACTCCACTTACAATGTAATAAATAAATCATATAATACAAAAACCAACTAGTCACAGTTCAACTTTTAACTATTTAAATTTTCAGCTTTTTCCTTTTAAACAAATTTAAAATGAAACAACACAAAACACTGCAAACCACAACACAATTAAATATAAATTAAAATATGAAAACAAAAAGAAGATGCACATTCTCTGTCATATGGGCCTGCATGAATAAACCTTCTGAATCCTTTATCGTCGGCAACTGAAAATAGTTGTGGATGATTACTATACCTTTCTAATGTGACGTTGTTTGTCCCTGGCTCTCTTTCTCTGTCTCTCCCTCCCGCTCTGTTCCTGTGCTACTGAGAGTGTAACTACCGCCCCTCCCCCTCTGCCCAACACAAAGCACAAGGCTCGCGTGTGGAGTGAAGCAGAAAAAAAGTGCGAGAGAGAGGGTGACAGGAAAAAAAAAAAAAAACACGGCTCGCGTCGTTCACATCAAAGACCCAGCTCTAAGAGCCATTTCGACACGACACATCACTATTAAACATGAAAATTTAGTTAAAGGCAGTGAAGAGTAAAAACAAAAAGTCAGAACTCCTTCAGCCCACCTTTGCTCATTGAAGCTTATTTAATGGTAAAAAGAAAAATGGAAAAATTTGAGGAATGGCCATGTCCAGGTACTCAAGGGAGGTTTGAACAAGTAATATAAAAGGCCTTTATTTTACTCTGCTAGAGTTATTAAACATTCATCAAGGCATTTGAGTTTGGCCACGGGATAATTCAAGTTACTAATAAGAATAGCATCAGCCAACCTGTCCCTTAGTCAGAAACGAATAAAAACTAAACTAAAAAATAATATTTTTAAACAATAAACTGAAACAAGCAAAAAGCACTGTGGAAACTAACTGAGACCAAATCAAATTAAAAGCAGAATCTCAAAATGAAACATGAGAAGAGAAAGTTACTTGGCCTTGAAAAATCAAGTAAAGTACATACTGAATGATAGATGAATACATTTGGTTTGATCAGTGTAAATATTTTCATCCATCCATTCACTCCCGCTTATCTTGTTCAGGGTCGTGGGGGGACTGGAGTCTATCCCAGCTGTCTTAGGGAGAGAGGCAGGGTACACCCTGGATGGGTCAGCAGTCTGTCACAGTGCTAACACATAGACACAGACAACCATTCACACTCACAATCACTCCTGCATTCACACCTATGGGTAATTTAGAGTTTCCAATTAACCTATCTAAACTAACTCCACATCTTTGGACTGTAGGAGGAAGCCGGAGTACCCGGAGAGAACCCGCACAAACATGGGGAGAACATCGTCGTCAAAGGAGCTTGCAAAGAAAAGCGTCTGGACTTCTTTAAGTTGCTTGAAGACGTTTCACCTCTCATCCGAGAAGCTTCTTCAGTTCTAAGGTCAAA
>NW_024582700.1:202467-223261 GCF_018398535.1 Haplochromis burtoni | reverse complement strand
AGGTGAAACGTCTTCAAGCAACTTAAAGAAGTCCAGACGCTTTTCTTTGCAAGCTCCTTTGACTACGATGACCTGGATGACTGAGAACCTTCACAGACATGGGGAGAACATCCAAACTCCGGCCTGATGGTGGAATCGAACGCAGGACCTTCTTTCATTGAGTCAACAGTGCTAACCACCGGTGGCACAGCTCTAAACCAAAGATATTCTTTAATTATTAAATGTATACAAAGATTGTAAATATTAGGTCATGTTTCTCTGTATGTAAAAGACAGTGACAGCACTTTGACCAGCTTTCTAGAGTGACCTCGGTCAGGTTTATGATCACTCTGATGCTTCTCAAATGAGCCAAGAGTAATGAACGTCCTTCTGGCAGGTAACTCACTTAGTGGACAGTTTTATTGCCTTTTTATTAGTCAAGAGGGCAAAGTGACCTAATGTCATGAATAATGCAGTAATATCACTAGGCAGTGATAAAAAGCAAGAATATCACCAGGCAGCTGATGTCATTCAAAACAGAAGGACTATACTTTCTGGTAAGATTCGAGACTCATTTTCAGCTTCACATTTTTAATCTTTATAGTAACTGTGCATGAGTCACAGTTCAAAATAATCCTGATTTAACTTATACTGTACTTAGCCGTGTTGTGGTTCCTGAGTTTGTCCACTGTCTTAATCAAGCTGTTTTAGTTCTTTTCCTTGTCCCTGTAAGCTAGAAGTTTATTTCACACAATGGTTACAATGGTCACGTAGAGCTGGGCGATATAAGATTTTTTTTTTTTCATATCACGATATGTTTTTTTCATTTCAGGCGATAACGATATATATCACAATATAAGCCAAATAACTATGTTTGTAAGATTTAAATGTGCCATTGCTCACAAGTAAAATGTGAAATAATCAGCAGCTTGTTTTGATTTAAATATTTATTTCCCATAATAAGTTCAACAAGGTAGATTTACTTAAGGAACATGAGACATTTTCAAAAAAATAAAGTTGCAAACTACACAAAAGGCAGCCGCTAAAGCGTTTAAGTTTCAAAATAGAACAAACAAAACAGACTAAATTGTCAATTCCACTTAGAAACAAAATATTAATTCTAAAAATAAATCTTAGTTTGTTTTACAGAAGAACAGACAAAACTGACTAACTTTTGTCAATATCAAATAAACGGAGAATTTCCTTTTAGTTTGCAATCTCCTTGGTGTATAGCTTAGCTTTTCAAACAGTTTTAAAATAAAGATGCTAGCGGAACATTCTTCAAATCCTAGGTGCACATCCAAGGTGCAACTATACATATATATACACACACACACACACACACACACACACAGCGGCTGGCTGCTTCCCAAACAAATACACATGTACGGTTTGGCACTTGTGTTGTACGTAACAAGTCATGTGATGTGACACAGCGGCTGTGATTGGTTCGGCTCTGCGCCACTTAATTTGGATTGGCTGTTCTTTTTTTTCTTTTTTTTAAGAGAACAAGGGAAATTAGGCCTATCGCAATAGTTTAATTTTTCTACCGAGAAGTTATTTGGCAATACATATCGTTATTGTTCTACGCCCAGCTCTATGGTCAGGTTGTACATTTTAATTTTCATCTGATTGTCTGCTTCTTCAGTGGATTTGAATAGAAGGCAGGCAATGTTTCAATTTTCCCAGCTTGTCTTAAACTATTTCGTTGGGGATATCCACTTAACGACATCATGTGATCTGTGAGTCAGTGTTTGAGTAGTCTGAGCTTCTCGCTTGCTTGGATTACTCTTACCACGTTTTTTCAGACTTTGGCCTTTTAATGTGTATTTTTACCATTGTGACAGGATATCCGCTGGTGCTCAGAAAATAATGAAAAGTGTCATGATCTGGCTGTGTGGCAGGCAGGAAATAGGACCCAAACGCAAACTCACGGGAAAACAGGACTGAACTCAAAATACAGCTTTATTGCTGACAAACGATGACCAAAGATAACAGCGATACAAAATAACATGAAACTAAACTGGGAAGTACTAAGGAACTGACTTACGAGGAACCACACAGAGAGGTTCATAAAATAGTGCAAGTTACAGCGCAGATTTAAACATCTATGTTTGTTGGGAGCACTTTTGATTGTACAAACGCTCCCTCAAGCATCTAGGATGCAGCAGTCTCTCACTGAAGGAGCTCTGCAGTTCAGCAATATTTACATGCATGGGGTGGGAGACTCTGTCCATCAGAGATGTTATTTTGGCCAGAGTCCTTCTGTCTCCCACCACCTGCGCTGGATCCAGGGTGCATCCCAGAACAGAGCTTACCACTCTCCATTGTTCTGTCAATGGAGAGTGGAAACCATCCATGTTTACGTGTGAGTCCGGAGTTAGTGCAGTTAGCCACGACTCAGTGAAGCACATCACGCTGCACTCCCTGTAGCTCCTCTGATGTTGGGTAAGAGCTGCCAGTTAGTCTACTTTATTGGGGAGAAATCTCACATTCCCTATAATAACAGATGGAATCGCTGGCCGGTACCTCCTAACTTTACTGCGATGCCCGATCCCGGCCTGAGTGCCGTGTCTCTTCCTCCTCACCTCACGGGGGATGTTGGCTCGCTCGGTGGTAGGCAGAACAGTGGAGGTCCCGAGGGCTAACAGCTGATCCCTGCTGTAAACAATGGGAGGTCAGACCTCCACAAGCTCAGATGCCGTAAAGAATGTTATAAGAAACACGATTGTCCATAGAATTCTGAGCTCCATTGTGGAGTAGTACAGTCCGCAATAAAAAAAAACAGAACAAGAAACACAATAACAACAAAAAAAAAGAGAAAAAAAGGACTCGTCAGGTCGGAGCTGCTGATACTGGCTGCCAGCTCGGAGTGGCACCAGAAGATCTCTGGCTTCACATTTAGAGGGGTGATCAACAGTTATGGATGCAGAACAACGATTGCAAAAAAGCAGCATGTTCTGGTAAGTTGTTGGCTGTTTGTCCTTGAGCTGGAGCTGTACTTTAATTCTCATTCAACTCTTCAATTCTGCATATGATTCTGCCTCATCGGTGAAACTTTACTGGAAAGGTCAGGGCCAGTTTGAAATTGCGCTCCATGCTATGAACTGCATCCATATAACAAACAACTCCAGTGGCGCCCTTGATGGTGCAACAACCCAGAGAATCAATGAATAGACCTTGGTTCTATTCATTCTGCCGTGGCTTTTGGCATGAAGCCTGCAGCATCTGGTAACTCTCCAACTACCAGCCTCTGAATGCTTCTCTATTAGCTGGACCTTATCTGGGTTTCATGCCTCCAAGTTCACATCTTTTTTTAAAATCGTCCTCCGTGTGACTCAAAGGCAGTGCTCAGTCTTATCAAATGTTAAACTTTGGTATTTGCACTGGAAAAATAAATGCACATGATAAAAAAAACTTGACATCGATCCTCTATCTGCATGAGGATTGTAAGAGGAGTAGAACAAAAGGCATGAAACATTTTGAAAAGTTGTTTTGTTTAATTTTTATTGTGTGGATGAGAGAATTCACTCTATGTGAAGGTGTTAAGAGGTCAGTTCATCTGCACTGTGGGCTGCAGCTGAGAGGAAAGCTCTCCAAGTTAACTATGGGGCTTCCTAATGCTGCAAGATTACCTCATATTATTTCCTCTTGGAGGAAAAAGCACTACTGCACCACCAAGTAGGCCACCTAATGAGAATTAGACACATGCTTGTAGACACACACACACAATGCAGTTACTAGAGATTTTATTTGTATGGGAAACTACGGTAAAGCATCAAAGGTAGAAGAAGAAGATGATCGTCGATGAACATAAATGTGACGTGACATGCATTTTGAACAAACGCGTGCTGCATGTGTGTGCATGGTTCGAGTGCGCTCGCACGCGCTAAAGAACTCCACGGCTGCTAATGAGGAGAGCCGAAGGGGGCTCTCGCTCAGCAGCCAATTATCCCGTCCCTTCGGAGGAATAGTCACGTGCGTGTGTCTCGGTGTGTTTGTGTGTGGATAGTGGCATGTGTGTGTGCAGATGTTACAAGCTCCAGCCAGAGGCAGTCATTTTTTTCTTTCTGTCAATACAACAACAGTCTTATTAACATAATCTTTCAGCTCTAATTATGTCTATATGTCCCACTTATAAAATGTTTCCAGCTCCTTTGTGAAAGAAACAGACTGCTGAACGGCACTTCCCAGACGATGCCACTAATATACTGTATGCATGTTCATATGACCAAACTGCAGTAAACAGCTGCTTCAGGTATACTTCATTCATAATTGCGCACAGGTTTTTAAGTTAGCTGGTTGATAGGTAGCCTTATGGATGTTGAAGAACTTGTCAAAAGCCTGCTAAGAATTTGACATATGAGTTTGTCTTGTGGCTGAGAGTAACTCTTTATGACCATGGACGATGTTAATGATGGACATGGCCAATTTCACTTGTGGTGACCCCCAAAAGGGGCAGCTGAAAGATGAAGAAGAAGGTGTAAAAGATTAATGCAGCCAACGTACTGCCACCCATTTGGTTTGGATTATATGTTTTGGCCTGTGCTCTGATGGTTTTATGAAGCCAGAATTGAACATATTTGGATAACAGGATGGAGTACTAAGCTGTCAGGTCATGGTAGCAAGTTTGATTAGAAATATGGGATATCCTGTCAATATGTCGCTGCTGGATCTATTGACAGAATGAAAAGAATGCAGGCTTCACTTTTTAGACACCAAGACTACGCCATCTTTAATATACTGTTTTTTGGGAGGGGGTAATGATTTATTAAGAATTTGTAGCAAACAATTTCTCAGAAATCCTCTTTTTTAATCAACCTCCTTTCAATCATTTCCATTGCCTGTAGACGCTCATCTCTGTAGCAGTCCCAGCCAGATAGTTCCGGTTTTGGCATCTCGTTCAAGAACACCTGCTGGAATTTTTCTGAACACCAAATGTTGAGTTTTCAAGGTTTGACACTTTACTTCTCTGGACTGTAGATGGTGTATGGGTGTCCCACTGGTTTTTGACAGACTGCTGGATAATTTCAGCTCATGTGATTCTGCTGCACTTGGTCTTGCTGGCAATTCTCTGTATTTCCAGTCTGTATTTCACACTTTTCTTAGAGCTCCTGCACAAGAGCTTGGAGGCCTTGGAAGTAGCTGCATTATTTGCAATGTTCATAGTTTGGCATGTTCACTCGAATCATGGTGTTCTCGAGAGAATGACGGTCTCTTATAAATTCCTATTCCAACTCCAAAACAACTCCACAAGTTACCATCAAGTATGTATTATATAAAGGTGACGTACTCTCCCCACTGCTGTTCTGCAGACCCTCAATGCCCTAAACAACCGTATCACAAAGAGCAGATATGGACAAAGATTCTGGAATAAGTGACTATCAGCCACTTCCTGTTCATGGATGACATCAAACTATATGAGTGACACACTGACTCACTGATCCACCTCACCAGGATCTAAAGTAAGGAAATCTGGATGTTATTCGGTCCTGTGGTCAAATGGTTTCAAAGCAAGGATAGGTGATCTGGACTAAAGGGGTTGCATTGCTAGAAGGCAGAATAGCAACTGTACAAGGGAGCTACAAGTACCTGGGTCTCTAACAGAAGACCACATCATAAATGTGGTCTTCTGCTCTTGAGGACAAACAGCAACCAACATTAGGAAGATGGAGCACAAGAAAACAGAGAAATACCTGGGGCCGAAGGAACAACTGGAGCAGATAATAATAATGGATTGCATTTGTATAGCGCTTTTCAATTCCACTATTCATTCACTCTCACTGGTGGAGGCAAGCTACAGTTGTAGCCACAGCTGCCCTGGGGCAGACTGACAGAAGTGAGGCTGCCATATCGCACCCTCACCAGTAGGCGGTAGGTGAAGTTTCTTGCCCAAGGACACAACGATCAAGACAAACAGAGCTGGCGATCGAACAGGCAACCTTCCGGTTACAAGATGAGCTTCCCAACCCCCTGAACCACGGTCGCTCCTGTCCAGAAGATTGGAGTCCTAGGAAGAGTTAAGCTGCTGTGCAGAGCCCTCAAACTCCCTCTGGTATGCAAGCTTAAGGAAGAAAAACAGGAAGTGGGGGTTTTTTTGTAATTCAAACATGGCCTCTCACTTTTGATCAACACCATCATTGTTGTGTTTACCTACATAGCAAATTTATCTGTTTGATGACCACAGTTATCCCCCAAACTACATTCACTGTAGTTTGGGGGATAAATATGGAAAATAACTCAAAAAGAGGAAGCTTGTCAATGCTACAGAGGACTCAGTATTACAGTCATGAGTGCTTGTTTTGCATCACTGTTGTCTCATTCTAAATGCATTGACTTGATACAGTAACAGCTCACACAGCCGTATTCTCACAGGTGTGTGAATGTGCTCCACCATCTGAACCTCTCACAGGGAAATCCCAGCACAAAAGGATCATTCTTTTTTCCCCTCTCTGTTTTTCATTTCATTTCTCATCCACTTAAGCTCATTTAGCCAAATTGTTCCATGGTGAGAGTTGTCAGTTTGACAGGTCTGAATGAGAATCTGTGCGAACGTGGCGGTGTCGCTGAATGTGTGTGTATTAGCTGTGGCGTAAAGGCTGTGTGATCAGTGTAATTGTGTCACTGCGAGCATGGCTGCCTGGTTCAAGGATGAGGTACTTCACATTAATGCTCCCCTCCTCTCTAAATTGCTTCCAGCTGAAGCATTAGCATATTCAAAGGCCAATTTAGGCCTGACACAGAGACACCACTTCAACAATGTGACACTACAGTAATATTTCCACTGTGTGCGGAAGTTTAAACATGCAGTTGTGATGTAAATGTATGCATGTGTCTGTTGTGTGCCTTTGCTGTTTGTTTGTGTGCGCCCTCTGGGCTTCGCGAGCGTGTCGATAAGAGTTACACGACTCGAGAAGAATAGATGATTCTCCAGAGTCCACAATAGCGCTCTGAGCTGAAATGCAAAGTGCATCAGAAAGGGCCATCACATGCTATCAGTCAATATGTGTGTCTTGGTGTTCATGCGTGCATCACAGATATGCACTTTGGCCAAAAATGGCAACTTTGTTTGGCCTCATGGACGCATGGCTGCAGTTGTACCATTTTCAACAAGAGAGGGCCCCTGGGTGCATGCATATGTTAAAAAGTGTGTGTTAAGCCATTGGTATTCCATCGCCCTGAGCAGCCAGTGGCCAAACAATCCCATCATGTTTGTGTTAGGAAAACAGATAAGCTTCGTTCCCTCCAGGCTCGCTGCATGCTGATGCTCCTTTCAGCCAGCTTGAATGGATTACAGCATTCACTTCATGGTTTGGACCTGCACTGGCGTGAGATATGTGGAGGTCTGGTTGGTTGCTTTACCTCTAAATTGCTTTAGTGTCAGCCATGTATGTGTTTCAGCAGTCTCAGAGACAACTGGCTAGACTTGCCTGAGAGCAGGATGCGACACAGTATGTCAGTGAGGACAGAAACCTGCCTAAGACTTGTGACAGCATAGAAAAAGCTGTTCTATTTATGGAGAGGCTGCAGAGTTTTCAGTTTGCTCATTTAAGTTGAGCTTTATTGTATATTTAGTATAGTTAGTTTTATGAGAACGCTATTGTTTCATTTAGCTTTTTCATCATTCTTAATATGTAGTTGCCTCACAACAAGAATGACCTGTGTCAGAATTCCTTATCAGGTCGGGGTCTTTCTATGTGGTGTTTCCATGATCTCCCTGAGTTTCCAGGTAATATGGCTTTCTCCCACAGTCCACAGTGTGGGGTTAGGTTAACTGATAACTCTGCCCTTATATGTGAGTATGGGTGCACTTAACGGCACTGCAGTAGACTGTTGACCTGTCCAGGGTTTAACCTGACATCTTACGGACAGCTGATGTAGGCCCTCTAACCCTAATTAATAATGATTTTTTTTGGCAAGATGAGTTCAATTTACTGCTCAACCTCTTGGATTTAGAAATCGGTTAAATAGAACCTGTCAGTAAGTAGGCTAAAAGATCTCACAAATCAACACACCGTGTTTCTAAAGAAACATCTGAGAAACAAAGTCAGTCTGGAAAGGGTAACAAAGCCATTTCTCAGGCTTTGTGACTCACAGTGAACCTCAGTGAGAGCCATTATCCACAAATAGAGAAAACTTGGAACAGTGGTGACCAGAGATGGGCAGTAACGGGTTACTGTAATCTGATTACTTTTTTCAAGTAACGAGTAAAGTAAGGGATTACTATTGCAAAAACGGTAATTAGATTACCGTTACTTTCCCGATGGAATGCTGCATTACTGCGTTACTAAAACCGTGATTTTTTGCGAGAATGTCTCACGACAGTGACATAAGCAAGTGCGCCGTTAGTGACAACAGCTGTGTGCAGATCAACCCCTAAACTTCCAAGCAAACACCGAGTGCGCTACGACGTAATGTGAAATTCACAGAGAAACTCGTGGATTCTTCAACTGACCGTGGCACACCTGCACCAGGGTAAACCTCCGCCTACCGCAGTCCTGCTTTACAGGTGAAAATAGAGCAACAGGACCGCTGAGTCTTTGACTTTATTTATTTTCTGCTGTGTTTTACTTGCATCTATTTGAAAGAGTGAGTGTAAACACAAAAAAATATATATTTTATGTGTTGGAATGTGCAGAAAATAGGTTTAAATGTTAAACTAATTTATTCAACTCAGAGAATGTTGCATATAATTAAATTTTTGCTTGATGCATAAAGTTAAAAGATTAAAACTGATAAAACAAGTTAAAAAAAGAGACTTTTCCATTTGATTACATTTTCTATGATGATTTATTGGGCTGAAAGATCTATCACTTTATCACCTCTTCAGGTTGTAAATCGTGTTTTTAAAAAGTAACTAAGTAACTAAGTAATTAACTACTTTTGAAAATAAGTAATAAGTAAAGTAATGGGATTACTTTTTGGGGAAGTAATCAGTAATTAGTTACTGATTACTTTTTTCAAGTAACTTGACCAACACTGGTGGTGACCCTTCCCAGGAGTGACACAACCACAAACTGCTAGGTTTAGGGGCTAATTACTTCTTCACGCAGGGCCAGGCAGTTTGGGATATTTTGTTCCTAATACATGAAATTAACAATTAAAAAAAACTTCAGTTTCCATTTAATCTAGTTTTCTTAAAATTAGCTTGACATATGCTTTTTCATGGTACTGAATATCAGAGGGAAAAAAGCATAACAGTTCCCTTTTAAAATGATACAAAAAAAATCGGTTAGACCCAAAGAAAATGGTTTAAAAAAAACTTATTTTCAGTCATATGGTATTCTACAAACATCAGACTTTGTATCACTGAATGACAATACAGGGGTGTTTGTGTACATGCATGTTTATGTACTGAGTATTGTAGTATGCAGGGTGTGTTTGGGTGTCTGCATCTGTTCGATGTACTCAAACATACATACATGTGAGTATTAATATTAATATATTAATATAGACGCTTGGAAAACAAACCACAGTTTTGCAAAAACTCAGCAAGCGCAGTGTAAAATGAAGCACAAACACTTGTATTTGTGATTTGTAAACAGGGTAGAAGTAATAGGAAATTGGCTGGGATTGAAAAGACAAACTGGAGGAGGAAATGCAGCACAGGTCAGAGTTCAAACACTAAAGATGCATGGAAATTGACTGAAGACAAAATCGATGCGAGCTTCCAAAACACTTAGATTTAAAAAGTGTGTTTTCTCCGGGCTGTGATCTTCACAGTACTTCCATAATGAGTCAGTTCAGTTTATAAACACATCATTTTCCCTGTTTCTTTAGGCCTCAAGTCAGAGAAAACCCCCAAAAACTTTTATCAGCAAATCTGAAACTTTGACAGACTTCGACTTTTTTTTTTTTCCCAAAACAGTAACCTAAGTTAGCTTTTGTTGGCTTTAACTTTAATGGTTGATGCCATTAAAGTGCACAGCCAGGGTTTTCTGTAGCTTCAAATGGGCCTTCATCAGTGATGGTGATTGGCAGTGAATACGATTGGCCTTCATAAAGTTAAAGTAATGACACTGCATTGCCATACTTGATAAAAATCAATACATGTTGTTTTGAAGAATGTCAGCCAGTCATGTTGTATGCAACAACATGACTGGCTGACATGTTTTCTGTTTTAACTGTTGACAGAATTCTCTGATCGATTACTGTTCAGATTTCTTTCTTCAAAAGAGAGCAAAGGAGAAGAGATTCAGTAGTTTTCTTGCTATTCGGGTGTTTCACAGTGGAAAGAGCTCCCTGCTAAAACAATCTGAGGATGTTAATGAGGCAAAGTGTTTTTACTTAAAAGTAAATTTAGACAGCTTAACGTAGGCATGATTTTCACTTCTACTCACCGTTCACACTTAAACTGGGAGAGTTTTAAGCTCTGTGAAGACAAAAAAAAAAAATCCATATTTGGAGTCATAATTAATTTGTCACACTCTGGTTTAGTACACACAAAATCTCAGACTTTTCTGCTACGCTATGCCCGTTCAGGCTGTAGAATTCTCTGCATTTCTGCAGAAAACTAAACCAACTGGAAGGTGCCTCTTTGCAATTACTGTAAGGCTGTGGGTACTACACCAAGACTGAAAAGTGGCTCATGTATTTCACTGGTTGATTAGTGGCATGTAAAGTGGTTAGACCGTTATATTATTAAGTAAAAAAAAAATCAAATATTGTTAAGCTCATAATCAGGAAGTGACATCCGTATCCTCCTGTGGTGAGCTCCTTAATATGCACAGAGATGGAATGCCCAACACACGGAAGTGGAATTCATGGTACTGCATTTGTATCATTTGCACAGTTATTTAGCTGCACAGGTTAAGAATTCTGAGTATGCAATTCCATTCAATAACCCATTAACAAATAGGTCCACAGTGATGATGTTATTGTTCGAATGCTGATTGGTTGAAAGGTTTGCGTAAAGGATTGGCGATTCAGTTTTCAAACATATCAGCTTAAAGTTCTTTTTCTCGCCTGTGATGCTGTGTGGACAGAATAAATAGAAAACCACTATGGTGTACTATAGGATGTGAGGAATAACACAACAGGATCTCTCTCTTTAGCACCATGGTGCAGTTGATTCTCTAGGCAGAATCCACACCATCACTAGCCAAGAGCAATGGCATCAACATATCGCCCCCCCCCCCTATCACTGATTTGTGATTCTTGTAACTGGCAAGCTCTGCTTCTCCCAGGAGGCCCGCGCACTGCCTTCTGTTTTCCAAGCTTAACTCCTCAGTGAGCACAAATAAACACTTGTTAAACAAGTGCTCCTTGGTACTGTCATGATAATCGCTGGAGGACACACCATTCAAGCAAAGCTTCTACTGCCAAAGCTCAGCTATGTTTACTCATTTACTGGAATCCAAATCATCTTATTTTGCACATTTTTCTTTTATCTGTTCAGGGGTTTTTATTCAGTGTCCAGTTGACCCTCTTTGACTTTGCATTGGATTTGTATTGGTTTGTCAGTAGGTCACAGCACAGGCCACATTGTGAAGTGTTCTTACAAAATTTCTGACATTTTCAGAATTACAGCCAACTTCAGATCTCTCACAGCTTTAAACCATCAACTACAGAGATCACCAGTCACTCATCTTTTGTGCCGGACTGCCCACAGTCTGTGCAGAAAAATCAAAATCTATTTAAAAAAAAATTCATCCACATTAAAAAAAAACACACACACACATTTTAAGCAAATACAGTCAGTGCAATGATAGCCATGACTGATTAGAGCATTTATCTTTTGAAAACAGTGGCGTATATGATACATTTAAAAAATGCACAGAGCAAGGGGGCTTCTTTTTACATGATTCCCTCATATATTTTTACATTTGTACTTAACCTTTAAAAATCATGCAGCAGAACTGATGGATTTCAGCGTGGCTGTCAGCAGATTGAAGGTATAAATTCAAACCTGTCAAGGAGAACCTTCAAAAGACTTGAGAATATGAAAGCAGAGGTAACCAACAGGTACAGGAAAACGGAAAGAGAGTGTATTTAGTCTGGCATAACACGGCTAGAACGAATTCTGAAGCAATGCAGCTTTCTTTCATGAGTTTCACAGCTGGTAAATTGAATTTCTGCTTTGTGTATCACAGATGAAACAGCTTTCTGTGGACTCTGGCAGAACCTGGAAAGAGCTTATGACCTTCACATTGTAGTTTTGGGGCTAAAGCTATAGGGAAGAAAAATGACCCTTGTCTTCCTGTTGTCATGGAGATCTATAACCAGAATATGAGGTCCAGTTGTGTGACTGTAAAACTCTTTCTGCTTTTTGAGCAAATAATAATTAGAAAATAATTTTTATTTTATAGTAGGTCCATAAATTGCTACAGTAGGGTAGCTTTTGCACCAAGTAGATCATATTCCTGTTAAAATATTCAGGCTTAGGGATGCATTCACACTATCTTGTGTTATTATAAAGACAAGAACGTGTCACAGTAATCACCCTGAACATTTTACCGTTGGCCACTGTCATGTCTGATTGCATAGTGAAATAAAAACGCAAAGTTGATGTGCATGTGTGTGCGCAGCTCACAGTTTTGCAAAAACAGATAAGAGGTCGAGCATCCCTCAAATGCATTGTTGACCTTGTTAAGCTTTTTGCTCTGTTCTCTCTCCCTCTCTGACTCTGTCCGTTTGTCTCTCTCCCTCGCTCTGCTCCACCACACTGATGCAAATTGAGTATGACATTTCCACTGGGTGTTTTCCTTTAGTGGACACTGTGTCCTAACCCCGGAAGGTCTACAGATTTACACTTGTAATAGCTGTCTCCTCCCCAGTCCATGTTTGGTTTTTGCGCATGGCTTTTCATCTGGCTCTTGATTTGTTCTCAGTAGTTTTGGTAGGCTTTTGTTTTGTTTCTTTGTTTCTTTTTTTTTTTACAAAATACAACCATTAGCTCCTTTGTTTGGATTGCCACGCACAGCTTGGGAGGTTGGGATTTCGGTTTAACAAGTGTTTATCTGTGCTAACTGAGGAGTCCAGCAAGGAAAACAGAAGGCGGTACGCAGGGCTCCTGGGAGAAGCAGAGCTTGCCAGTTACAAGAATCACAAATCAGTGATGGAGGGGGGATATGTTGAGCTTTTTTAGGCTGTTGCTCTTAGCCAGTGATGGAGTAGATTCTGCCCAGAGAATAAAGCACACAAAGGTGCTAAAGACCACAGAGACCCTGTCGTGTTATTCCTAAAATGCTATTGTTACTATTTATTCAGTCTACACAGCGTAACTTGGAGCTGATATCTTTAAAAAAGTGATTCACCAATCCTGTTTTTATTTCCACATCACACCACATCCACAACGTCACTTCAGGGTGACAGAACTGGATGGCAATGCTAATCAATGTTAGTTTCGTGGCTAGTCCACCACTTTGGTCCAGACTAACCCTGACAACACACGGGGAGCAGCTGCACTGGCCAGCAGAGCTAATAGCACCCACTCAAGACAATGACTGCAATTCTACCATATGTGCCCCCAGCAGCTTCCAGAAGCTCCTTGTCTCTCAAAATACCATTTGGTCTAGTTTTCACTGGAGCAACATCAAATTGCACAGAGCAGATGACAAGGGCTGAAAGTCAGACACAGGAAGAGCATAGAAAATCTGGTCAATTTTCAAAATGCGTAAAAGACACTGCAGACTAAACGGTCCTTTTCTCAAATGCTCTTGATGTGTTCCCTGGTTAAAAGATCTAAAACATAAATAGATTATTGGATTAGACATGAACGATCACCTGGACTTTGGGTGAAAATGTAATAAGATCTGCCACAAACAGAAGCCGTTAAATTGTTAAATTGAAAGACAACCATTCATTTGGAATCACCAGTTAACCACCCCTGCTAAGCCCACCACAAGACTGTCAGAGGAAGTCGGCAAGAACCCACGCAAACACGGGGTGAAACCCCACACAAACAGGCTTCAGCCAGATGGTGGACCATCAGGACCTTCTTGCTGTGAGTGCTAACCACCACGTGCTGCCCCCATAACGAGGATCTTACATAACATTTTTTTTTGGTCATTAATCATGAATTCATGTGCTGCTTATGGCAAATGTCCCATATGATAAAGTAATGAAGTGCTCATATTAATGCCCAAAAGGTCAAACGACAAGTCTGGATTGAAATTAATATAAACTGCAACTTCACTCGTTAACTTCCAGTCAGTAATTCTTATGTAGAAAAAGGCATACAAAAATACTGACCACCCCACACAAGAAATACAGCAATCTAGGCATACACCACTGCAACACTTGAGCTACATCAAGACAGTTATTCAAACATATACAAAGAGGGTGAGGGTTTGTGTACCAGTCATCTCAGACTGATGGCTGCTGCTGCCTGACATCGATGTTTGTGGTTTGAACCCATCCACCATCTCGGTGTTCACCTACACGCTACAGCAGAGGATATACTCATCGCTCCTGTGTTTAATGTATAACATATATGTGAGGAGCCCAGATGCTAAACTCTTAACTGTATTTTGCTACTGCAATAAATCAGTCCAAATGTCAGCTGTCAGACGTATGAAATACAAATGCATCTGAACAGAAAATCAGAGTGTTTGCATAGCATTCACTATAGTGTTACTCCCAGATGTGCAACAACTGCCACACTCCACCTATTACTGCTAGCAGCTTATTGTACAGTACCTCCGCTGTGCTCTGACATGTTCTGACAGAACCAGACAGTGAAAAAATAAAACGCAGAGTTCAGCTCTAAGTTTTCTTCTCTTATCTGGAAGCCGATGGGAGCCTCGCCGCAGCTCAGTCTGTGGACAGCCAAAATTAATTCCTCATATACACAGCAGACATTACAGATTGCTTCATATGACATGCCAGTCTCAGGGGTGCAAGTTTTAGTTACCGCCTACGAGAGTCTCAGACTATATAGCTTCTCTTCTCTACTGTTAGACTAAACAACCGGGAGCCAACTGGTAGTATCTGTGCTCCAATTTCCCCAACAGTGCCAAAAGAAAGTGAGTCACTGCAGTAAGTTTCTCAACTGATGCCAGTGTGACTATAGGGCTCCTAACTTTCTAAAAGTTACACCGAAGAAACACATTACCACCTTAAAGAAGTTAGAGCTATGCTCCAGTGTGTACCCTTGTGCAATAATACATCGTTTGCTGTGGATGGAAAATGCTAAACATGGCTAACTGCATTTAAAAAAATACACACACACACAAACTGTCTGGCTGTTTGACATGATGCACTAATAATCAGGTAATCATGTCTTTCCAGTTTATCCAGGACATCAGTAAATGCACATGCTCCTTTATTTTAATGCAAACAGCAGTGAGGCTTGTTGTGGTCTGCAAGCCGGAGCAGAATGAATGTTCTCATAATTAGCAGGAAAGCAGCATTAGAGCTCCAAAGAGGTCAGGTACAATAGCTGCTGTCTGAACTGCAGACACACAAATTGCAAAAACAGCTAAATAATTTAATGCTGTACGAACGGTTGGAAATCGTGATGACATAGGGGGCCTAACAAACACAGACAAAAGGCATCAGCAATAAAGAAAATCTTGGTGTTAGCCAGCGGGAACAGACATTTACTAGAATAGCTGCTAAAAACTGAAGCTTAACACTGAACACACTCTGAACTGTCTCCCAGTCATTCTCACTTTTACCAGATATTTTCAAGGTAATTCTCCAGGAATCCAATGTATGCATCTTAATACAAATCAACACAAGCAGCTGTCTTAGAATACTATTACACTTTCCTTAAAAGCACTTGAAATATATATATATTTTTTACATATGAGTAAATGCAAAAGTAAGAAAATAGAAATCATTTGTGCACTATCTAAATATAAAGTTAAATATGAACTTAGTTATGAAAGACATGACGATCCTCTACTGTGAGTCATTAGATCTGATTATAGCCCTTCATGGTCATAAAATAAAAAGTTCAGGCCCACAGGATGTAAATACTATCTTTTAATTTCTCCATATTCCAATTTAGTAATGGCTCTCTTTACATTGTGAAACCACTTCAGTGAACAGCAGGGGAAGTTGGACACCTCTCTGTAGCCTCAGTAACCTTAATAGAAGTTGAATTTCCCAGCCTTCAAAAGAGTATTAAAGACATTCTGCTTTATATTAAAATATCAAATACATGTAAAGGTCTTACAAAGGAATCAGAGACTAGTAAAAGTCTATTAAAGGCAGATGTCTGTGAAACAAAAAGAAAAGAAGCTTGGTTCTAGCTATATTAGAATCATCAGATGCAACTACAAATGACACTAAAACCTATAAATTAAACTTTGAGACAGTTTGTTACCTCTTAACTAGGCTGTAGATATATTTCCACTAGAAAGGGAAACTGTACAGAAATTTTTTCGACACTGAAATTATTTCCACGAACTAAAAGTTTACCTCACATGGTCGATCAGTTTATTTGCATTTCAATCACTGTTAAAGAATATTGAAGACTGGGCAAGATATTTAGCTGACGTACATAAAACTAATATTATTATGCTACAAGCTACTGGTGATAATGGTAAAATTTCTGAATTTCAAAAAAGCAGCACACTTTGATCAGGAACTTCTTTGGGATTTAAATTCTTGCTTTAAAACTTTAAAATACAGCCTCTGTTCTTTGCTATGGAAATGTACCAGATTTATCCAAAAGTTTCTGCTGCCTGAATAATGCTCCTGCAAAGCAAATATAGCTTAAGCTAGAAAGGTGAATTTGAAGTATTGTTCAGATAGGAGCAGTGCAGTTTTCCAACTTCCTGTTAAACTGGAGGCAGTTGTCTCTGAAAGGAGCAAGAGCCACATGCTATGCACATGCATATTATAAATGCCAATGCAAATGTTCCTGTGTAAATGCATTACCTAGCTAGTAGTTTATAAGGATTTATCCAGCATGATATTTTCCAAATTCTCAATTACTCCATTAAAACAGTATAACCAAGAAGATCTTTGGAATCAACAGGATTCACAAGCATAGCGAAAATGCATGTACGGACACACAAGCATAGCTAGCACGCAAGCTAGCTAGTTACTAGCTAAAGATAGCAGGGAGCAAACATTTCATTTATTAAGCTACAAATTGAAAATCTGAGTCTCTTATGAGAGTCACTGCATATACATGTATCTTATATGTCTTGTACATTTTCTTATGTGAATATTTGATGATAGATAAATCAGTTTTTTCTAAAGTCTTTAGCTTATTTTCATATATTATACATACAAAGATGGTCATATTGTGCTAAGGGTACTACCGCACAAAGCCTGCATGAATCATATTGGCCTGGCCATGGAGATACTGCTACCTATTATAGTGTTTTCCTGCTCAGTTAGATTTGCTACTGCCAATTTTAAAAGTTTCCCCCTTCAGCTAAAATTTTTTAGAGGGATAAATTGTAAAGAATTTATTGGCCCACCTTGAGGACTAAAAACAAATTACTTCTAAATAGTTTACTTTTTACACTTTGTGTTCCATCTTCTTACCTGCTTACCAGGACATTCTGTCTTCTCGGTGATGTTTCTGTAAAGTGCATTCTCATGATGAAAATCATAGCATCTGGATTTCCTAATAACTTCTTAAAGTCGGTATAAAACATGGATGCTGTTACTGTAACATCATCCATGGGTTTGTGAAGTCTTCTTATGAAGCCTTGACCTGATCATGCCAGGGTTTATCTGTTTATCCACCACTTTACATTACTTTCACATTATTAATCTGTTACTCTCAGTGTGTCTTTTGTCTTCTCTCTGTCTCTCAACCCCAGTGAGTTGCAATAGATGAGACTCATTCAGCTGAAGGTTTCGTCCTGTTAAAAGGGAGTTTTTCCTTCCCACCGTTCTAGTTAAGTCTTTGCTCATAGTGGGTCATCTGATTTGGTGGGTTTTCCTCTCTATTTCTATTTCTCTTTTTCCCTGTAGGGTCTTTACCTTACGATATAACACACCTTGAGGTGTCATCTTGCTTTATCAGTTCAGTATTTGGTATAGCTTCTTTACCAACATCCATAACATATAAAATATAGAAACAACTACAAATTAAATACTTCTCTCTTCTCGGTCTTTCATTCTGTCTCGAATCGTCAGGCTGTTCTTCTGCACCCATGTGTAATATCAACAACACGTCTTTCTCTGGATTGTTCCTTCTTCATTGGCGACGGTGTCTTTGTCTGTCTTGATTTTTCTTTTCTTTACTCACCAATGAAGACAAACATGCACGCATGCTTGTCTTGGGTGCACGCAAACATGCTTGTAAAACAAAAGATAATGGCACCATTTCATAAATAATGCAAAAGATGAGCCGGCTGCTTCTGTGTGTAGCGTGAGTGTGTCCGTATACAAGTGAGACTGCCCTGTCAGCACTCCTGCGCCTTCTCTCAAGCACCTCACTGACATAGAAAAAGAGACCCCGAGGTATAGGTTTAATCCCCTCCCCCATCTCTGTTCTTTCTTTCTCGCAAACATACACTCAGGCACCCTCCATCAGGTTTTAATCTCAGCTGCAACACTCTTGAAATGTGCTCCTCCTTCCCCCCTGGCTGAGAGAAAGAAAAAATATTGAAAAGACAAATGACTCATTTTATGGTGCAGAAAAATTACTGCCTTAGAGATATTACAAGGTGTATGTATGCATTTATTGTAGCATGAGATGAGATTTTGGGCATATTTTTGTGAGAGAATACCAAATTACAGCATAGCAGAGGCTCTTTTGCAAACGAGAGAGAGTATAGGCTGAGGAACAGTTGTTCCAAGTCCTGTACAGATGGCTTGACATAAAGTGTATAGTGTACTGTATATAGTCGCACATGCCTCCAGGACGGGTTCTCGCTCAAATCGATTGGGAACACAGGCGGAGGATGAAGAAGAGACACTGAGAATCTATTGCAGTGTGCAGGATATCTGCTCCTGCTACAAGAAATAAATGCCCTTTAGCAGGTTCCTTGTTCATTGGTTTGGCCCAGAAGGGAAGACATTATGGGTTTGATGCAAGACTCTTTTCACATCTAGTTAGTGTTTGCCTGGGGGAACAAATAAGTTTGCACAGATGCATTACACAAGCAAAGCAGAAATTAAAAATCAAATATTGATTTAGTTTTCAAGTTTGTATTTACTTGTCTTTTGACCTTTCTGGAGTTTTCTTGCATAGTGTTGTACATTGAAAATCAGTTTTAACAAAATGTAGTTTGATGAGGTGAAAATGTAACAATCATAAACAAGTGGTTTCACTTCAGACCCGTCCCCATTTTTGCATCCTTTATATCCTTTATTTTGTTAAACTAATAGATGATATCAAGCTAACTGTCATGGTCTGGGTGGGTACCTGTAGGTTTCCAACAGCGGCCCTCCTCCCTTGGGTGGAGATCGGTTGCTCCTCCCTGGCTGACCACCTGTGGGCAATTATTCCAGCAGCATATAAGACCTGCGCACCCAATCAGCCTGAGTATCTGCTATCCCATTTTAGTCAGTGGCAGAGATGGGCAGTAACCCGTTACTTGTAACGTGTTACTGTAATCCGATTACTTTTTTCAAGTTATGAGTAAAGTGATTTCTATTGCAAAAACGGTAATTAGATTACCGTTACTTTCCCATAAGCACGCTGCGTTACTGCGTTACTAAAACCGTGATTTTTTTTGTGAGTGTCTCATGACAGTGACGTAAGCGAGTGCAACGTTCGTGACAACAGCTGTGTGCAGATCAACAATGGATCATATATCGAGTGTGGGAGAGAGTATGAGCGTGCAGCGTTTAAAGCGTGGAAGTACTGACCTTACTTTGAGTTTGATTCCGTAAAAAGTGACAAAACCTTTAGCGTCCGCTGTGCATGGGAAGAAAACTTCTTTTTACAGCGAAAAAAACCCCTAAAGCAAACACCGAGTGCGCTACGGCGTAATGGGAAATTCACTGAGAAACTCGCGGATTCTTCAACTGACCGCTGCAGCTCACCTGCACCAGGGCAAACCTCCGCCTACCCTGCTCCTGCTTTACAGGTGAAAATAGAGCAACAGGACCGCTGAGTCTTTGACTTTATTGATTTCCTGCTGTGTTTTACTTGCATTTATTTGAAAGACTGAGTGTAAACACAAAAAAAATATATTTTATGTGCTGGAATGTGCAGAAAATAGGTTTAAATATTAAACTAATTTCTTCCAGTCAGAGAAAGTTGCATATAATTAAATGTTTGCTTGATGCAAAAAGTTAAAAGATTAAAACTAATAAAACAAATTTTGAAAAGAGACTTTTCCATTTGATTACATTTTGTATGATGGATTATGTAGAAAAAGTAGAATTGGGCTGAAAGATCTATCACTTTATCACCTATTCAGGTTGTAAATCGTGTTTTTAAAAAGTAACTAAGTAATTAACTACTTTTGAAAATAAGTAATCATTAAAGTAACGGGATTACTTTTTGAGGGAAGTAATCAGTAATTAGTTACTGATTACTTTTTTCAAGTAACTTGACCAACACTGGTCAGTGGTGTGTTATTGCTCTGTCCAGATCCTGTGTGAAAACCTGCTTTTTCCTGTCTTCAGAATTGGCTCCTTGAGTCCGCTTTTCTGGACTTGGGCCACCAGCTGCTGGTACAGCATTGCCACCTAGCATGCCTCCCCGCACCTCAACCTCATCTGGGCCTTGCACCCCACCTGTCCTCTTCACCTGAAACCAAGTAAGGCGACTCAGTTTAACTGTGGAGGATCACTGATTGACTGCTGGACCCCTCTGACTGTGCTCTCCTATCATTGCAGTGCTCCGGTCTCCATCCATCCATCCATCCATCGTCATCCGCTTTGTCCGGGGTCGGGTCGCGGGGGCAGCAGCCTAAGCAAAGAGGCCCAGACCTCCCTCTCCCCAGCC
>NW_024582700.1:151267-194149 GCF_018398535.1 Haplochromis burtoni | reverse complement strand
GGGACACACAAACCCCTCCACCACGATAAGGTAGCGATTCAAGGAGGGGCTCTTCATAGTATTTTTCCCAGCCCAGCTTCCACCTTCCCACAGCCACAGCAGTCCCGCTGTATTCTAGAGCTGTCTAGTTTTCCTTTAGTTGCCTTAGTTTTGATAGCGCACCCACTAGTGTAGTGGCGTCGTTTAAATTTGGCTTGTGTCTTTAATTTGTGGGGAAACAATAAGCCTTTTTGTTCACTCACTGTCTCGCTTCCAGTTTGGATCCTGCACTTGTGTCCATCCCATTTACCTCGTGCCGCTGGGCCGTGACACTAATTAAAACATCATCTTTTTCATACTGTCTAGAACTGTGTTTCCCAACCTTTTGGAGCCACGGCACATATTTCAGAAAAATCACACGGCACACCACCAAAGAAAAATGTCACAAAAAGCGAGTTGATCTTTTTTCCCTAGTCACCAGGCGTAGCAGAATTGGTTCTGTTTGTCCCCGGTATACCTTTTTTGTTGTCTTCTGATCACTATTCATGCTAGGGCCTTCATCTGGGTTGGAATTTTCTCCAGGACCCAGGTCAGATTGACTACTTTTTCTTTTCAAATATTTATCTATTGCTATTATGTGCCGCATTGTCTCACTCACAGCATGACTATAATTTCTTCTTCATCTTCTTCATCTTCTTCTATTTTGCTGGCAGTTGGCAACCTATTTAATTAGAGCAGGTAGTTGTATTGCCCTCTAGTTGAAGAAAATGTAAATGTTCTGCCCGCTACTCACGCCGGGCGCTTAGAGTACTAATCAGGGCGAACCAGATAATCGTCCGTGGTAGACCTGATCGTTTGTCATGGCACACCTATGTGACGCGGCACTGTGGTTGGAAAACACTGGTCTAGAATAGTGTCCAGTAAAGAACTGTGTGCTCCCGTTTTGGTGAATGAAATAGTGCATGCCCACCAATTACAGCACTATGTGACATGAATGATATGAATTTTTTTGCTTCATATGCAACATGATGGCAGCTACATTTTTAGGCTTCATGTCTATGAAATTCTATGAGTTTCTTCCTGTTAGAAGTGAGTTTTTCTTTCCCACTCTTGCCAAGTGCTGACTCGTATGGGGTCACCTGACTGAGTCTTTTTTCATATATTTTTTTTAATTAAAGCACCCCGAAGCAACTATTGTTGGTTTGGTGCTTTATAAATAAAACCGAATTTAACTTGATGTAATTTGTTGTTTTTTGACATAAATTTAGTCATAACTGACTGAGTTTCTCACCGTTTACAATAAATAAACGGAGCGTTGACATTTTTCTTCTTTAAGCAAATGCTCTGAATTGATGCCAAACATGACTGTAACCTTGGAATCACTGCTACATTCTCTGTCATATGAAATCTTCCATTCACACTACATTAACTGGGCCCCTAATCATCTTCCTGTCTCCCTGACAGTGCACAGCTGTATCTTAAGTAATAAAAAAAATACAATTCTTTTGCTATTTTTCTTTAACAGTTTCCCCGGGTAAAAAAAACTGCTGAGCATATTGATTTTCTTTAGCTGAGGATAAATGGGATCATATCTGACATGCATTGGTGGTTGTGAAACAATATCACATTGCTGCCTCAATATTTTGATGTATGACTCCATATTAGACATCACCTCCCCTTTTAAAAGCATGAAAATTCCTCTGAATACGATATTTTTGGCCTGTGGTTCTCTGAAGATTAATTTGACTCCAAAACCGCACTTTTCCTGGCTCAGCAGGAAAAGGAAGGAGCTCAGATGAGCAGGTCCTGACCTCTTAGTCTTCCAGTCGTGGAAATTGAATGCACTACGAGCTTTCCTTTGAATTCATTTATCTCCATGACTCTTTCCTTTTCTTTTTTGACTTCTCTTTTGCAGTCCTTAATGGGAAATAAAGTTTGTGAAGAATTACATCTCTGTGCAAAGGAAAAAAAGATAAAAGCTCTTTGAAAAGTTTACTTTCAGAGTGAAGCAGCCAAGTTGGTGGTTGTTTTATGTTTGTGTCGGTTTTTAGCTTTTCAACAGATATGGTGGACTCTGCTTGTACAAACAACAGCGTGGTTTCAACTGCTCGCTTGATGGATGTCATGGTCTGTACATCTGAATGACAGGAAGGCTGCTTATCATGTTCCTCATCGTCAGGCTACTGACATCTGTCACCTTCAGTCTTTCTCCTTCCCGCTCGCCTCTCCCTCTTTTTGCCTCCTTAACAGACACTCATATACGTCCGCACACATACACACTGTTCTGCAAGCACCAAGTCTCCACTTCCAAAGCATCTCTGCCACTTACCTCTCTCATCACTCAAACCGTTTGCTGTAGCACTCCGCCTTCCTCTGTGGCGTGGGGGAATGGAAGAAACGAGACAGGCGAAAAGGGAAAAGGAAGACAAAGGGGACGATTCATTCATTCGGGAGGGCTCATATGTTCTGAAAGGTGCTGCTTTGGCAGCAAAAACTTTCCTCTGACATGTGTCCAATTGATACTTTGAAATGGCTGCCCACTCAGCAGAAGTGATGGGACAATTCCCCCTCGTCTGCAGATTGGGAGATGAGAGTGGCGATGTTAAGCAAGAGAGAGATGGAAGTGCCACCGCGAGCTGAAAACTCAAGATATCACCTGCAGCGGTTACCCGGATCGTTTCATTGATTTTTCATCCGCTTCCCCCTCATTATCATCAATGTCGGACGTGCTGTTAGCCTCCCCGTCATCATCATTATTACACAAGTGTCGCTCATTAGCATCTTCATCACTTTTATTTCCAATCAGCACTCGCAGCAGCTTAATGTACAAATATGTTAATTACATCAAAAATGTCTGTCAGCTGACAACATTGTCTAATTGCTTGAGTGTTACAGTACATTCGGTCCTGCTGGTAAACATTGTCGATAAAGGCCCAGATTGACATGCATATGCATAAACCACAGCACATAAAGACATCTTACATATTTAAGGGAATATGTGGCGCACCATGGTGTATTACGATGTTTGGAAATTTGCATAGCTCTGCATGAATACAATCAAAAACACCATCAAGTAGATCAACATTTCAGTTGAGCAAATAATGCAAAAATAATAGACCTAGTGCTGTGACCACCAAAGCAGAACTGAAGACAACAATAGCAGTTTTATAGTCTTTATTTAACTCGAAGCGGAGAGTTGGCAGGGTTTGTTCACTTAAGTGGTTTTAACAGTCTAAGCTGTGGTCTGCAGAGTGATCCATAGGACAATCGTAGGACGCTTTCCTCCTTCCAGGATGAGTGACTCAATCCTGGAAGGAGGTAAGTGGCTGGGGTGAGTGAGCAATCATTTAACTCAGAATGGAGTTGCTGGGAACATGGAAACAAAAACAAGTACCTGGGAAAGACACTGATGAGCTGATTTACCACTCGAAATGAGGTGAAGAAAGGCCTTTCTTATATGTTCAAACCTTTGTCAGGAAACAAGCATGGCAGCGTAGTATTATCATAGGTTGGGTCTGATTTGCTGCATCTTGGTCAACTTGATTGATTCTGATATACACCATCAAATAAAGGAAAAATACTTGTTTGTGAATTGAATCTAAAGAGAAAGTACATTTAAAATGTAAAAAGCCAATAGCAATAATCCTTCGCTGTCAGGATATTTTAGGCTTTATCAAAATTGTTTACCCTGGTCTTGCCGAACACAGGACAAAGACAATAAGTATTTAACTTCGTCCATGATAACATAGACTGAAATGTAACTCTTTTACACCTATCCATCTTGTTATGCTTATGCAGTTCATGTTTCTGGTGGGGCTGGAGTGTATTGTAACAGTCATGGTTCAGATTGCGGAGTGCACCCTGGAACAGGTCACCAGTGTGTCACAGGGCCAACACACAGAGACAACCATTCATGCATGTCCAGTTAACTTAACATGAACTTCTTTGGCCATAGACAGGTGGAACATGCAAACTGGACAAGGAGGCCCCAGCCAGCCAGTGGATTCAAACCCAGGACCTTATTGCTGTGAGGCAACAGTGTTCAGCACTTATGGAGAACAAATTTTCCCACCAACTAAAAATGACCGTGCAGCACCACCCACAAACCTGAATAACGTAGGTTTTCCTCAGATTTGCATTCTTACTTAATGAAAACATTCTTGGAAAACGCTTCTGCTTCAGTCCATCCAACACTGGTCCATGAACATTTGTATAGTTGCACAATAATCATGCCCCCAGTTCAGAGAGAAAACCTGCAATTTAATGGATTATTCCTGGCTGTGATATTTGGACAACCAGGCCTACTTTGAAGATTTATTTTTTCAAATTAAACGCTTTGCTAAAAGCTCTGAGGGAGCACCAAGAGGTAGGGGCTGCGAGATGGTAGGTCGCCTCAGGGCAAAGCATCAGCTTGATCCTAAGGTCCAACAACAAGCTTTAAGTCTTTTCTGTTTTTAGGGTTACAAATAAGTGCTGACTTGGTTCTGACAGGGTTAATCAAACAGAAATGCCTCTGTGAAGAAACTCACCTGCATCCCACAGTGGAAGGTGTTCTGTACAGAGGTGTGGGCAGAAATTCGTCCAACCTGCTGTGGAAGACTCATCACTCCAAACACTGAGTTACAGTTATTGCTGTTCAAGCAGGTCAGTGGTGTTAAAATCTGAATATTTGAGACTATATTTATGCATAAATACAGAAAATTTCATGGAGTTCACAAACATCTAAGCAGATCTCCATATTTATGCAAGAGAAGAGGGCTTGCCGAATGTTTGAATGCTGCTATTTGTGGCGTCCTTGTGCTCTTATGGCCTTCACAGCCTTTCAGTTCTTGGTGCAGGATGTTAAACAGTACTTCACCAGCACCATGAAAACACCAGGTGTCTTTTGAAAAAAAAAAAGAAGTTTATCCTTCATGTAAAGGACAGAGACTGAGCCATCCAGGGACCTTTGATGCATGTTTCCTGTTTTCTGTCATCTCGCTACTCTTAACAATTGAAAGAAAGCTGAGAGTAAAAATATAAGCCAAGCAAAATCTAGTAGAGATCCCAGGAGAGTGCCTGAGTACACCGAGAAAGCTGAGAATTCAGAATTAGCCAGTGTAGTTTTGATTGAATGTGATAATTCAACCTTTTTTTTCTTTTTTAAATAAAGACATCTTTTAGAGTTTGGTGGATTGCATTAAATGTGTTGAGTCATCATCGTCACTATGTGATTCTGGCTGGCCGATATCATTTTCAGGAAATGATCCACTCGCCCTAACAACAGCAACAGTGACGGCTTAAAAAAAGCAGGGATGGTTGAAATGTGTTTCCATCGTTACTATCTGCCTTCTTTTGCTCAAGCTGTCAGACAGGGTTCAGGCCATCAGCGATATAAGGATGCTTTCTTTAGAATGAGGCGACTGCAAAAAATGTAAGATGTGAGTTTAAATGTCAGCATGCAGAAATGTGCCTGCTCTTTTAGCTCTAATTATTTTAACGTGACAAGATATTTTAAACCTTAAAATCATTTCACTGTTCAAAGGTTAATGTCTTTCCTTCCAACTATTTCTTAAGCTGCATTACTTTTAATAGTATCTTTGGAAGTCATTAACAAGCGTCACAGTCTTCATGTTTTCTATTTGTTTCTGTTTATTTCTGCTTCTCACTGTTAAGTTATTAAAAGTTTACTCTTTTAATCTGTAATTATCAGGGGCCGGGTCAGTGACCCAGCATGTTGTGTTATTTTGTATTGTTGATTTCTTATGTTAATATTATGTTTAAATTATGTGCCATTCTTAAGTTAAGGATAGAGTTATTTTGTATTACTTATGAGATAAGGTTAAGTTCTAGAATTATTATTAGTTTGTCTTGGTTGAGTTTTAGTTTGGTTTATGTTTTACTCTATGATTCCTCATCTATGTAGGTTCCTCTTCCTCTGTGTCTCGCGCCCTCTGTCTCGTGTCAAGCTTGCGTGTCCCAGTTCATGTCTCCATGTCTCGTTTTATTTATCTATGTAGTTTCACAATGTGCTTTTTCTAATAATTGTGCTTAGTTTTCCTTTTCCTTGTGGCGTTATGATTATTTGAGTCAGCTGTTCCCCCAGGTGTTTCCACTTTTCTGTGTGTATTTAGTCTGTGTGTTTTCATTCAGTCTTTATCAGGTCGTCTGTGCTCCTTCCCTCCACACCATGTCAAGTTACAGTTTTTCATGATTCTGTTCAGAGTCATGTTCATGTCACTTTTTCATAGTTAGTCATAGTTTTTCAGTTTTTCCCTCGTTTTCCTTTGTTTTGTATTTCACGTTTCATCAGCCATAATAAACAGCTCACCTTTGTTCAAACTCAGTTCCGTCTCCTTACGTGTCTGCACTTCAGTCCTCCTCACTCCCACACAGTCCGCAGACCGTGACATTGATCTTTTTTGCATTTTAACTTCCATTCTTTTGTTCCTTTCCCCACCCTTGTTATTGTCTTGAATGGGTTTGCCTGTGCCTTTTTATTCCACCCTGGTCTATTTACAGCCTGTGTAAGTACCCTCAGTCTAGAAAGAGGAAGAATTTGAGGCCAAGCGAGATAATTTCAGGTTCAACTTTGTGCTTTCAGCGTTACAACAGTTGTTCATGTCTTATAAAGGATGTACATGACTTTTTTCAAATATATTAATAGCCACTGGGTTTTGAAGGAAATTGAACACTGTTGCTGCCAGTCGGTGGGAGTTGGATATCTTAATCCTCTTTAACTTTTTTACGTGACAAAAATCAATAAAATAACAAGAATCTGTGTGTACACGACCAAAACGATCCTGTGCACGTCTTAATAAACATTAAACGTTAAGCGTTAAGTCTGGGGTGACCCATTAGCTGAATAGGATACCACATGGGTACCAATACCTCCAAGCAGTGAGTCCCCAGTTTGATTACCATGACCTTTATTATATTCCATTCCCTGGCTCGTTCCCCATATTTCCTGTCTATCTACTATGTCTACAAAAGTAAAAATGCATCTACCATCTCTAGCAGTATATCGACATGTTATTTAACATAAAGAAAATGATATTAGTCGACTTATTTTGTTTGTATTCTCAGAGGTAAAATTAGCATTTGGTGATGTTTGAGCATGAATACATAAACCTGCATCTTGTGTCCTTAATCACTGATGTCTGCCAGTAGTTTCTAATATTTTCAGCTCTTTATCCAACTTGGGTTTTTTTTCTTATTCTTCTTTTGTCACGCTTGCACTGGTGACATTTTTAACAGATTGACCTTAAGCCAGAAAGAAGGTGTGTACTTTCAAAATATATACCAAATTAATAACTGGATGGACAGTTTCATTAGAGCTTAATGATGCATAATGAAGGTTAAAGATCAGGATTTGTTTTTAACCTTGCAGATTATAACAAGGCTGTGTGTCTACGGCCATGCTAGTGGCCACAGTAAGCCAAAGTGGTTCTTTCAACGAAATGCTAATTAACAACAATTACAGACTCAGTTTTAAATTTAAAAGTACCCCAATTATACACATGATCAGAATTTTCTATCAGGGTCTGCTAAAATAGGCTTAAACATGCCCCTAGAGGACTGACGGCATTACTGTTATCACAATGTGCTTTGAGTTTTTTTTTCTTTTTCTTTGTGTGTGATACAGCATCAAGTTGAAGCCAAAATAAATGATTTTCTACAACAGAAAGGATTGATGTTGAATTTTCTATATTTCTTTGACCCAGACCCAAAACCCAAGAAGTCTCCATGAACCTCAAAATATAATAATCATCATGATGAACAGGTAATAACATGCACCTGTTAAGGTCAAAGTTCATATATCAAGGAAGAGATTGCATAGAAATCTGACCTGCATGAAGGTCAGATTTATATGATGTTGTCAACAAAACACCAGAATGATGTTTTGCTAATAAACAACACAAACAAAAGCCAGTGATTCTAGAGTAATGTCTACAACACCCTCAAACGTCTTTTAGCTTAAAGGTTCAGCAAACCAGTGTCAGAGAATGATGAATTATGCAAAATGCCTGGAGGTATTACTTCTGCCAAGTGCCGCAGTGCTAAACTATGAGCACAAGGGTCTGCTTACTCCAAGAATGTAACATCTATTAATGTTTTGGGTGAAAAAACAATTGAGAAGAAATCATTTTCTTTGTGTTGTTGTTCCTTCATCTGCAGGAAGAGTTTCAAAGAAGATCCAGTTGTGGCTTTGTTACAGTGTCGAGAGATGAAAATTTGATGGGCAAAAAAATTAAAAGCAATCTGGAACTACATTAATTCTTCGTCCGTGTCTCGAGTTCCTGGTGATGTAAATCTCAGCTTGTGTCAGTCTGTGCACTGCAGGGAAAACTATTTTACTGCTCTCGAATCAAACACCACCACTGCAAATCACTGCCTGAACAACCTGTCAGGCTGCCTGGCCACAAAAAAAACACCACCGCCTACAGACACTCCAAAAATCATGGGGAGAGTTTATGCACTATTTGGAACGTTACATAACCTCCATGTGCGTCTATACAAAAGGCAGTAAAGGGCAGCATTAAGAGGTAGGTCACCCACGTTTGGTAGCACTGCCATCACTGTAGTTATGCATGTGAAAAACACCTTCATGAAGTGTAAATATGCAACCCTATGATTTGCTTAGATAAAAGTAAGCATACATCCTTATTATGGTATGTGAAAACTCCATTCATGATACAACATGTCCCAGTAAACCCTCACCACCAACAGTTAAGTGGTATTAGTCAGGGCCAAGGGTGCATATTGATACTGTAACACTCTAGTTACTAAAGAAACCTTATCTCAAGATTTAATTTACCAAAACTTGATGTAAAAGCGCAAAATGATTTAGACCAGAAGGTTTGGCTACGTACAGAAGAAATAAAATGAATGAGACGCAGACAGTAACGTAATATCTTACCTGGGTGCACCCTACAAAATATACAAATCAGGTTTCAGTTCAAAATAAAACACAGCTTCAACTGCAAAATTCCAGATGGCAAAATTAATTTGACATTGCATAGCCCTTGTTAGCTGCAACAAAACCTTAATTTGGAGGAACAGGTCCAGCTTGCCCACACCAAGTCTACTTCCTATGTGTGGAAATGTGTAGAGTCTGTAAAAGTCCTTAAAATGTTAAAGTAAAACGACCAGGGGAATGTGTGTGTGTGTGTGTGTGTGTGTGTGTGTGTGTGTGTGTGTGTGTGTGTGTGAGTGAGAGTGTGAGTGAGTGAGTGAGTGAGTGAGTGTGTGTGAGTGAGAGTGTGTGTGTGTGTGATGTGTGTGTGTGTGTGTGTGTGTGTGCGTGTCTGTGGTGAGTGTGTGTGAGTGTGTGTGTGTGTGTGTGTGTGTGTGTGTGTGTGTGTGTGTGTGTGAGTGTGTGAGTGAGTGTGTGAGGTGTGTATGTGTGTGTCTGTGTGTGTGTGTGTGTGTGTGTGTGTGTGTGAGTGTGTGAGTGAAAGGGGACAGCAAGTTCGAAATGGGGGTGGAAGGGATTTCCATCGCAGCTGGTCAACCACACTCTGCTGTGCAGCAAGGGAAGAACTCAACACATCTGTCAACGGCATTGGCTCGCCATCAATATCAGATCCATCGAATGCATCGGAAAAAAAACCCTGACCTGTCAACGACAGTGTCATAGGACACACCGAGTTTCCAAATAATTACACTTCACAATTTGTTAGTACATAAAAGTACTGCTTGCAACATTAACAATGTTTACAATTGAAGATAAACTAGTGAGATATGTAATAAACCTGGCATTGGTTTTAAATGCTTTTTCAGTCATCTCTCAATAGTTTAAATATTTACAATTTCAATCACAGTCTGAATAGGAAATACAACTGTAGGGCATGGCCTCAAGCTTTTTCAGCACAATAAAGTATAGCTTTCTAGAAAACACTGTAAACTATACTCATAAAAAGTATAAATAAACAATGAACAGGTAAAATAATTCGCCCACCAATCTCAAGCCCAGACTTTCTACCACCAAAAATGCAGAGAGAACCATAACAAGTTAATAGTTTTGAACTTAATGCATCATTTTAGCAGCATACACTCAGAAACCATTTTTAGCATTAGCAGCAAGTGCTAACTCTTTATTCTGTACTGTTTTTGTACCTTTTTCTGTGAATTCCGGCCTCCTTTTTTCCTGCTAGCGTGTTCAGAGCTAATGTGGCAGCCGTGAGAAAAGCAGAAGACCTAGGCAGTATCCCAATTCAGGGTCTGCAGCCTTAAAGTACGCATTTCAAGGCCGATTACGTCACAGCGGCGCGCCGAAGGCTGTCCCAATTCAAAGGCTGCTCGAAATGCGGCCCTGAAATGCGTCCTTCATTTCCCTGAATTTTAAGGCTGTGGCAGTGTAGACTTCGTGGCCCAACATATCCCAGAATGCATAGCGCGGCGATGGGTGTGGATAAATTTGCAGAAAAAAACGGCGGATGAGGGGCGGCCGAAGAGTAAACTTTAAGTACTGAATATTATGTCACTTATTTATGTGCAAATGTTTAATAACGAAGAACATTAAACATTACTGTTGGCCACATGTCGGCAAAGTTATGTGACATTAGTGACGTTTGTACTAACTTGGTTTTAAAGCCTTTACTTTAAAATATACGCCGTTCAATAGCTGAGCTTAATCTTACAGAGAATGATCAAAGCTCATGTAGAAACAAACAAACAAATGAACAAAAGATTTTCTCCTTCATTTCTGTCAAACAAAGCTGTATGACACGTTTCCAGTGGTTAGTATCATGGTTGCTAGGCAACCTGGGCAGCGCAACGGAGGCTTTTTTTTTTTTTACTTTATTGACAAACAACAGTATCAGCGCAACGGAGGCTAGACCGTCCCATTACACAAGCCTCGCACTTCCGGCCTTAGCGGTCTTTGAGTACGCGGCCCTTGAGGATCGTTGAGGCTGCGTACTTTAAGGCTGCAGACCCTGAATTGGGACACAGCCCTGTGCTCTCTCAGACGGAAATGGCGGGCCGGACAATACGCCATTTTGCAGGAGCTCATTGGCTAAGAGCAATGCATGTGTGCTTCAGAATAGTTAACCCTTTAACTGCTGAATATGTGGTGTATTCACCAAACCAAGTATGTTTGTTAAAATTAACCATTCCTTCCATATTTTGAGGATTTGGCACATTTTATCAAAGCCACATTTGAATACGAACGGCGTCGCTGACACCGCTCCTCACGTGTTAACCTCTTCGACATGTCAATGGCTGTGAACAAAGAGAAACTTGTAAATAACTCATGAAAGAATAAAGTTACGTTGAAACCAAGCACACCATTGTTTTTCTTGTGACATTACCAATAAGTTTGATGTGTCACATGGCCCTCTTCCTATTGAAAAAACAAAAGTTGTATCCAAGATGGCCGACTTCTAAATGGCCACCATGGTCACCACCCATCTTGAGGAGTTTGCCCCCTCACATATACTAATGTGCCACAAACAGGACTTTAATATCACCAACCATTACCATTTTATTACGGTGTATCCATATAAATGGCCCACCCTGTAGTACAATTTTGAAAATCCTATGTTGCCACATTCTCGAGTCATTGTGTTTACAAAGTTGGGTGTCCATGCCCATCAGCCCTTCACAACTGAGGGGTAAAAAAGGTTATCTATAATCACGACATTAAAAGTTTACATGTTATTCCATCCACTGTGTTCCACATATCCAATTCAGGGTGACAGTGGTGCTTCACATCTATGACATGTATGTCTTTGAACTATGCGAGAAGATCGGAGTACCCACAGGGAACCCACACAGGCACAGGCCAGGCAGTGGATGTGAACCCACAGCCTTCTTATTTTGAGGCAACAGTGCCAAATATCTCAAAGCCGCGCCATCTGGTGACACTGCACTTGCTACTCTGTCACATAAAAACTAAAGCAAAGAGAGAAGAAGAAGAATGCCACAGGGAAGGAATGAAAGAGACAAAGGAAGCGGACACCCGGGAGAGCAGAGAGGTGTTAGGAGCATGTAGTGGCTGATGAAGGTGATCAGACGAGATGAAGATGACGCTGAATAGACTGTTGACTTTGTAATTTATTCACACAGTAAATAAATCATGTTCACAATCTGCCTAACATTTCATCATGTACTAAGTTATAGATGACTATGGTATGTAAGCTTTCCAGTGTGGTTACATGGCTTTTGTAACACGATGTCATGTTCCCTCGTGTTCCCTCAGATTCTGACCTGCCTTCTTTCTGAACTCCTGTACTCTTCTCATCACATGCATGTGCATATGTGCACGAGTATTGACTCTGCTTACCCATCCCACAAGTAGGCGTGGCTTCCCCGGTTTCCAACGTTACACCTGATGCTCATCTACCATCTCTAGCATCTCCATTTATTGCTGGATTGAGCTACTCGGTGTGGTAGAGCAATTTAGGCCTCTTAGTTTTATACCTTGCTTTCTAATATGTCATCCACACCCTGAGTGCCGAGTGAACAATTCCCAAAGTGCTGTTTGAATAACGACTTCAGTAACATTCTGAAAATCTGCAAATTCTTTTTTTTTTTTTTTTTTTTTTTGGCCTGTCCCGTTTGGCTCTTTTGCCACCCTCTAGCAGATTATTACATGAAGGAACCTTTTAAAAAAAAAAAAAAAAAAAAAAAAAGCTCGTCCATGCTCACAGGTGTACACACGGGTGGTCACACCCACAAACTACACCCTTTTTGGCTCCTACCTCAAAGCACACTGTGTTCTGTTGATCTTATGTGCTGCACAATAATGTTTAACATTTAGTATTTACTGTCATATTCCCATATATCATTGTGATGTTGTTTATTCTATTACTCTTGTTCTCTTCTGCTTGCTTTCTTTTTTCTTTCTCAGCAGGTGATCCAGGTGATTGATATATGCATTTTTTTTTCCTCTGCCCGTTTTGTTGGTTTTTGTCTTTTGCCCTTCTCCCCCGTCCCTCTTCTCAGCTGTTTCTCTTTCCCTCTTTCTTTCTCCCCTTCTTTCCCCCAGTCAAGTCTGTCCCGTATTCAGTAAGTGAAAATAAAATAAACAATAAAAGGTGAATCAAATGGACCATTACGGCAAGGCTGGGATGGTAAGTTTGGTAAAGTAAAATCCGTTGGGTATCTTTCTTTGCCTTTAGAAAATCTGCAAATTCTTACCAGTCTTAATTAAAGTCACAACCTTTTTTCCAGCCTGTTCAACTTTTCAGGCTTTCGCAGTAGCCATGGCACAGGCCTGAGCATAATTAGTATGCTCCGGTACTTCTTTACCACAGCACTACACCTCGGGGGTTAAGAAACGATTGTGGTTTGGGTTAAAATATAGTCCTTCAGACCGGCAGCAGTTGTGCTGAAGAATGCCAAGTAGGTAATGAGAGTTCCCTCTAAGGTAATCACATGGTGCATCACACACAGTCGCCAAAAGACACCTCCTGTGCAAATGATACACACCAGTAGCTCTGAGGAAAACAGGATTATTTTATTACCCTCGCAATGAGAAAGGTCTGTTCTCACCTTAATGCCCTGGACTTTAACCTCACTTCTCACAGGACAGGGAAATACACTGACTTTCATTTATACACACAGAAACAAGCAGAGTGAAGACAATAAGAAGATTACGGTGGCTCATTTTCCATCTTAACTCAAGGGGAAGATTACAAGAGTCCCACAACAAATTAGCTGAAATGAATGGTTCATTATCGGTGTGAAACATGGCGGTGGAGGGATGCGATCACTCTGGCCGCTCTTGGTTGGGTTGATTAATCATGTAATCACAGAGATGAGTTTGGATGGCTGTGCACACCACAGTGACACGGAGCATAGTTTCTGATCTGAATGCTTTTTGTTTGGTTTTTTTACTGCTCCATCCAGGAGATTCATTTTTAATGATTTGTTTATTCCTTACTGTAAATAGCAAAAAACAAATTGGATGCCCCCCCACAAAAAAAAGGGGGAAAAAATCCCCCACTGATACATTTTTCCATCCCTGCAAGGCTGTCAGCTGTCTTCATCTGCTTCTTCCTGTCTCCATGTCTCCCTTTCTCGGTGTCTCATCTCTCCCAGGTGTTTATTTACAACACAAAGACGGCGCTTTAATGATGCCTCAGGGTTGTCAATATAATCAGAGAGTGATCCTCTTCATCTACACAAGCTGTCAGAAAACAAAGGCCTACAAGTTACAGTTACAGCGCCTGCAACATGAACTGGCACCCACGCCGAAGCTCTCTTTCCACCGCGTTACTGGGACAAAGATGCGAACAAAAGCTCTGTCAACACAGTCTGACATTGTCTTTGGATGGATCCCTCTGTGTGCAGGGTGTTTACATCTACTAACAGCCGTCGCTTTAAAAAAAAAAAGCCTCTCCATAGCAGCCCTAATGATTGCGGCTGCTGACAGATTTCGATGCATTGTGGGAAAACGGCTCGGAAAGATCAGCAGTCTTTGTAGTAAAAATAGATACCTTATCCTTCCTATTTCAGTTTTTCTTTTTTTTTATTGGTGAATAATTAAAGCAGCGAGTTTGACAGCGTGCACGCACACGCGGGCATGTTTGTGTGTAATTACTGGCATTTGCGTAGCAGAGCATCTCTTATTACAGAGAAGAAGCTTGCAGAGAGGACAAGGTCAAGTCTCAGTTTATTATCGTTTGCTATAAGGGGACGGTGCATGAGGCACTGCAGCAGTGCTCAAATTATGAAAATATCTTTGGCTCTTTTGCAGGAGAGTAAAAAGAAAGCGGGAGCTGTTTCATTTCAAACTCAACTGTCACAGACAAACATACTTTGAGATGTATTTGCTCGCTCTGTACTCCAGTCAGAAAACTCTTGTACATAACTTTCAATTTTTCAAACAGGAAAAGCGGAAACAGCACCTTTTATCTGGGGTAGCATCTCCTACTCGTGTCAGAAATGTGGGAGGTCTCATTCTGCTATTAAGTTTTATTTTATATATATTATATAAGTTATAACCTCAGCAGCCAAAAACAGCGCCACATACTTGCAATAGGCACAAAAGGCCTGACGTCAAAAGCTATTTTGAAAATGTTAAAATGTCATGATAATTTGGAAGGTGATTTCTTTTCTTCATAAGTCATCCATGTGGATACGGTTAATGTTTAAAATGAGAGACGTGTCATGTTGATCTAAAAAGTACACAGTGTTTGGTACAGCAGAGTATACTCAGGAGCTTGTGCTATAGTTTTGGAGACAGAAATTCTCGTGCACTCAAAAAAAATGAACAAGAAGCAATAATTTAGAGTAAAGTGCAAGTAAAATGTATAAAATCAAAGGTTTTTTGTTTGTTTGTTTTGGGTTTTTAACTACACATTAAGGAAAATGTGCTTGGACATTGTTGGTGTACTGAATACATACCAAGTCAGTGTTTTAGGAAAAAAAACCTCTGAGTGTATTTCCTTAAGCCTTGATTTTACTTTCCACATCCACAGATCTGCCATGTGGGTGTCTGTCTGCCTGCCTGTTTTTTCTTATTTTAACTTCACAGGCAGGAATTTACATCACAATGAAAATCTATGCATGCAGCACAGTTACAAAGTAACAAGAATAATCACTCTGGGACTCTGAATCTAGTTAGCACTTAGCACCTGTATGGTTTACAGGTTCAGCTTGCAAACCAAACAAATTCAAATACTCTGGGAATACTACAAACAAGAGGGCTCACCTCATGCTTGCAAAGTTTGAAAAATAATTCCTCTGATTTATAAAGTAAAACTGATTGCCAGCATGTTCCCATCACGAGTCTGTCGATGAGCACAACTCAAATGAACACAACTCAACTTACTGCTAGCTGGATGTATTCTGGTTGCATTCCTATAGAGCAGGAAAGTTGCCGAGCACAAACGTAATAGGTAAATGTGAATTTCTGTCTATGTAGACAGCAATAGACATGTGATTTTCGATGATTTATCACATTCAACTCCCATATTATTGACCCCATTCAATATCAGATATCAGACTGACTCCGTCTTGTGGTAATATTTACTGCAGGTTTTAGTGTCGTTGTTGGTTTGGTGACCGTTTTTGTAATGAGATCCTTTTACTGCATGCTCAGCATTTTCCGAAATATTTTTTAAAAAATGTAAATATTGTATTGCTAGGCAGGTATTGTGTCTATACAGTCACACAGCCTTTAATAACTAGTGAAATTGCAGAAACCATAAGCACTGAAGCAGTACTCAAGGTTTAGAGTGCAGTGTTAGATTTAAGACCTGAGTCGCAGCTGAATCCTTTGAATTGTCAACACATAGAAAATCTGATAACTGGAACAATGTCACAACATCTGCTGACGAATGATGTTGTAAATGTAAGGAATATAAGTCCTGTCTGTCAACTTCTCCATGACATTTCCAAAGAATTATTCCTGAATTTTTGTTAGCTTCCTGTGTAATATCTCTTACTTTTGGGTGACACTCTGGCACTCTGTGGTATTTTTAACAGTGTCAGTTACCCCCTGATTAATAATAAATAATAATAAAATTTTATTTATATAGCACCTTTCAAGATAAAATCACAAAGTGCTTTACAGAGGCAGAAAACAGACATTAAAATCTAAAACAAAACAAAATCAACCAAAAGCGAGTTTAAACAAACAGGTTTTTAACTGCTTTTTAAAAGACATGACTGAGTCCACAGATCTCAAACTCAAAGGGAGTGAGTTCCAGAGTCTGGGAGCCACTGATACAAACGCTCTGTCACCTTTTGTTTTTAACCTTGTATGTGGGACAGCCTGGTCACAAGACCTTAGGGACTTGCTGGGGTGATAGGAAAGAAGAAGATCACTTAAGTAAGTTGGAGCTACACCGTGCAGGGCCCTATAAGTCATGATTATGATCTTAAATTGCGCCCTGAACTTGACAGGGAGCCAGTGCAGTTGAATCAGCAGGGGAGTGGCATGGGAGTATTTGTGATGCTTTGTCAGAAGCCTGGCAGCAGCATTCTGAACACCCTGCAGTCGTTCCAGGGAGGCATTACTTAAGCAAGTAAACAAGGAATTACAATAATCTAAGCGAGATGAAACAAAAGCATGAATAATCATTTCCAATTCGGAACGTGACACAATGGGATTCAGCTTAGCGATATTTCTTAAATGGTAAAAACAAGAGCAAACCAAAGATTTAACATGTGTGTCCAGCGTCAGAGCTGGATCAAATGTAACACCAAGGTTCCTAATGGATGATTTAATATATGAGGCAAGAGGGCCTAGATTTTTAACCACGAAGGGAACAAATTTCTCAGGAGCAAAGACAATGACTTTCGTTTTATCAGCATTTAGTTGAAGGTAATTACCAGCCAGCAAATCTCTAACGGAATCTAAGCAGGACTGCAAGATTTGGAGCTTAGAAACCTCAAGTGGCCTAAAAGAGATATATAGCTGAATATCATCTGCATAACAATGATATGAAATATCAGAGAAAGAGCTGAGAAGTTGCAGAAGAGGGAGTAAATACAACAAAAACAATAATGGTCCCAAGACAGAGCCCTGAGGCACCCCATAGACAAGAGAGCTGACGGAGGATCTGAACTTAGAGGTAGCCACAAAGAAAGATCGATTTGACAAGTAGGATTTAAACCATTCCAATGCGGTACCCAATACACCCACCCAGTAGTTTAATCTATCTAACAAAATAAGATGATCAACAGTGTCAAAAGCAGAGGTCAGATCCAGCAACATCAAAACAGTGCACTCTCCAGCATCACAATTCATCAAAATATCATTAGACACTCTAAGAAGTGCAGTTTCGGTAGAGTGAGTCTTACGAAAGCCAGATTGAAATTTATCAAGAACATTGTGTTCATCTAGAAAATCCATGAGTTGCTTGGCCACAACCTTTTCTAAAATCTTGGCAATAAAAGGCAATTTTGAGATGGGTCTGTAACTGGAAAGCAAAGAAGGATCAAGTTTAGGCTTTTTTAAAAGTGGGTGAATGACAGCACTTTTACAGTAAACGGGGACCTGACCAGAGAGTAGAGATGCATTAATAATTTTAAGAACACTAGGACCAATAGACTCAAAAACATTTTTAAGTAAAGACCCAGAAAAACTATCAAGGGGGCAAGATTACTGTTATGCACATCAGCCTTTTCACACATCCTGACGAAGAGTAAATTGTGACCAATCTGCAGCGCTCAATCTGCAACACTGGTCTTTATGCAAGGCTGATGAGCTTTGTAGGACCCCATACCATTAATTTGACAGGTGCATCTGTAGGCCATCATTATAAGACTATATTGTGCTCCGCTTAGCCTTCAGGATCCCTCTACATTAACGTGCTGGGGCGACCGTGGCTCAGGGGTTTGGGAAGCGCATCTGTAACCAGAAGGTCGCCGGTTTGATCCCCGGGCTCTCTGTCTTGGTCGTTGTGTCCTTGGGCAAGACACTTTACCCTCCCACCTACTGGTGTTGGCCAGAGGGGCCGATGGCGCGATATGGCAGCCTCGCTTCTGTCAGTCTGCCCCAGGGCAGCTGTGGCTACAACTGTAGCTTGCCTCCACCAGTGTGTGAATGTGAGAGTGAATGAATAGTGGCATTGTAAATTGCTTTGGGTGCCTTGAAAAGCGCTATATAAATCCAATCCATTATTATTGAAGAATCCAGATGATTTTTTTTTTTGTTATATTTATTCGTGCCATTTCGTGGGCAAACCAATCGTAGCTTTTTTTTTTCTTATCACAAACATTGTTTTTACAAGAGGATACACATAACAGCGCTTCTCCATTAGTACCTACTCGGCTCAGATCATTTTCTAGGATTTTCCATTCGATGGTCGTACCTAGAAGCAGGTACTTTTTTTTCATTTTTAAAACCAGGCAAAGAAGAAAATTACCACACAAAAAGCAACACTATGGTCCCCAAGTCTGACATAAAGCCATAAAGCCATACACTAAGCAGCAGACACAACATCTTCTCAATGTCCTCCATTGTTGTCTTGTGCTTGTGCATTCCGACCTCACGTACATTAGCTGGCACTCAGTTGTAATGGAAGACAACCAAAACTGAACTGAGTCGAGTCGAGTCGAGCCAAGTAAGTACTCGTGGAAAAGCCATATAAGTGTTTATACTAAGTTGGCCTGTCCCTGTAGCGCTCTGAAGGTTAAAACTAGAATTTTATAAACGAACCTAAATCTGACTGGTAGCCAGTGTAGCGACTTTAAAACAGTAGTCTCACTGCAGAGTTTTGAACAACCTGGAGACGAGCTAGGCCTTTCTTGTTTAGATAGGTAAACAGACAGTTTTGAGATGTTCCTCAAATGAAAAAAGCAGGTTCTTATTATCAACTTTAAGTTTCGCTTCAAAGAAAAGGCTTCATCAAAAATAACACCGAGATTTCTGAGGTTACGCTTTTGTGAGGAACCTAAATAACCCAGTCGCTTCTTAAATACTTGTTGATACAATTATAATTTCTGTCAGCTGATATTCACCGGTGAGAATCTTTGAAATTTATTAACGACATTAAAGACATTTTATGGTGATATCTCTAACATGTATTTGCAAACAATACTAGCAATACTCAAAATGTGGGCTTCTTCACAGATCTCTGACGAGAAAACAGGAAGAATATCATGGTCTGGGTGAGTCACAGTAATTTTCCACAGTGCCTGCTCTCCTCCTTGATGACTCCTCCTCAGGATTACCACCTGAGACTAATCAAGCCGGCTGTATTTCAGACCAGCATTCACAACCAGCCTTCGCCAGATCATCTGCTAACCTACGTTAGTGTGCGGCTTCATGTCCCTCACGTTACTCGTGGTTCTTGTACTTACCTCTGCTCTCTTGTCTTCTAAGTGGTTCCTTGGAAATTCATTCATCATCGCAATAATCTCACTCACCTGGACGCTGGTCTCCTCTCGCTTCTCTGGAGCCGGTAACCTCTCAGTCTGTTCTTTCCAGTCTCACCTGCCTGCTTCCCTGCCTTCTCTGACTGAAATCTCGGATCATTTCTCCACTGGACTCACCCAGGTCTCGTTTCCACGCTTCTTCCCCCTCCTGCATAACTCCACCTGCGCACAAGTAAGGCTGTTTCATACTACTACTGAGGATCTACCTTGTCATTTCCGCCAGCCAAGTCTGACTCACCTCTCCCTTTGTTTCAGTGTCTCTCCACCACCAGCTCTTGTACCACTGTTCCCCTGAGCTTTGGCTGTCACAATTATCTCATAGATCATGTTCACAGCATCAAACTCACCTAGTCTGACATTTCATAGTCCACGCTCATGTCTCATTCCTTGCTTTAACAATTGTAAACCTTGTTGTCACTGTAAATAAAGTTCTCGTTCACAATGTCGGGGCGATCGTGGCTCAAGAGTTGGGAGTCGCCTTGTAATTGGAAGGTTGCCGGTTCGAGCCCCGGCTTGGACAGTCTCGGTCGTTGTGTCCTTGGGCAAGACACTTCACCCGTTGCCTACTGGTGGTGGTCAGAGGGCCCGGTGGCGCCAGTGTCCGGCAGCCTCGCCTCTGTCAGTGCGCCCCAGGGTGGCTGTGGCTACAATGTAGCTGCCATCACCAGTGTGTGAATGGTGGATGACTGAATGTGTAAAGTGATTTGGGGTCCTTAGGGACTAGTAAAACACTATACAAATACAGGCCATTTACATCATTTTGAGTCTGCTTTTGGTTCCACCTCACATTCTGACTTCAGCCCTGACAAAAATATAAACGACTATTTAAAATAAACCCCATGAATGAGGCCAGTGGTTAAAGTTTTGCAAATTGTTATATCAAGTTATTAAATAGTTAAGCAAGGAAATCAATTCAAACATTTTGAAAACTGAGCCGTGCAGTTTTGTTGCATCTCTCATGTTATTCTTAATCTCCTCATTATTTAGCAGGCTAGAGGCAGCGGTGTGCATCCACTTTAATCTCACGTGTGATAATGACAATATTGTTTTATTCCAGGGCTTACTTTGCATACTCTAAGACAAATCAACACCTACAGCAAAAGGTACATACACCATTTTACCCAGGATTCATCACACGCATACGCTTCGTCGAACAAGGTTTTTGAATTTGCACTCTTTCCTGGCTGAATACTTTTTGCTTCTCTCAGCTCAGATTTGATTTCAAAATCCTAGCATTTTCAAAAGAGGTGTAGCGAGCACTGTGAGTGAGGCTCCTTTCCACAACTACAAAAAGAAGTGCAGGCTGGAGAGCACTGATTAAAGACTGTCTACACCAGAAAAGTATTTAAACTTGCTTCTATATGGTGCACATATAATACAACAAAAAAATAAAATATGTAAATTTTTCATCAAAAATAAAGAAAAAATGGCATATGTTAAGGTTTGCTAGTAATCGGTACTGCTGAGTGTTTCAAAGTAAAGTAAGCTATTGTACTGACATTAGATTTGACCTTAATAAAATGTGTATATATTGATATACTCTAGTTATCATATTATGGTTCCATATTAAATAATTATGTTGTCATTTGCATTATATGGGATTTTCAATTGTCTATATCAGCGGTCTCCAACTTTTTTGCGCCACGGACCGGTTTATGCCCGACAATATTTTCACGGACCGGCCTTTAAGGTGGCGGATAAATACAACAAAATAAAACTAGTACCGGTACCGAAAAAAAAGAAGATTTATTCATAACACACGTGAAAAGACCCAGGAAAACCGAGTTAACGATAAAAACGATAACAAAATAACGCTGAAAACCGATAAAAACCCTGAAAACTATACATTTCACACCTGAGCCTCAACTCTCGCGGCCCGGTACCAAAGGACTCACGGACCGGTACCGGTCCGAGGCCCGGGGGTTGGGGAGCGCTGGTCTATATGATATAGAGATTGGGGGGGGAATTCCCCTGTGCCTTCCTTGAACACAGCAGGAAACAGAACAATTTATTACTTACAGTATTTTTCGGACCATAAGTTGCACCGGATTATAAGGCGCATTAAGTGAAACAAAACAGTTAGATAAGTCAAACTTTACCAACTCACTCTTCTTGCTTCCTCCACTTCCATACCATTGATTCATTAAAACTAAATTCTCTCGTAGCTGCTCTATTCCCATGTTGTTGCAGTATATTAATGGCTAACCTCCTATTGTGGATGGATTATCTCAGTTGTTCTCCTGACTGGAGTTTGGTCCATTTACAGCATCCTGCCATGCGATTGCATTTGTCCCTAACCATCGGGAACCCTCACGTTAACTTTTATCGAGTGGAAAAAAGTTAGCATTCATTTTCCAGCTTCACTGTGTTTATATTATGCTAACATAGCTGTGTCGTTAGCGATCACGTAGCACATCATTATATACCAGCCAGCCAAACTTCAGTAACACTACAAAAGTCACTGCTGTTTAGTTTTCTGTCTTTATTTATGTTGGAAGTGATAGCAGAGCTGTACGCTTGAATTTTTACAGAAATCTCTCAGTCAAAACATGCAATATATAATGTTTCTAACTCTGTTACATTTAATAAATTCTGTTTTCATGGATGCCTGGATGTTAAACTTAATTGTTACACCTGGTAGGCAACCACACTGATCATTTTATTACAGATGAAAGAATTTAGACAGTTTTTAACTCTGTGATGCTGCAGTGTTCGTTTGACTTTGGGACCTGAAGCAGACAGAGTTTAGGACCCGGATTACTCCGCGAGGCTCCTGACTACGGTAGCTGCAATGCTCAGACAAGTGGTGCAGCCTTAGCTAACCAAAGTTGTACTAAAACATTTTTTGATAGATTTTTGAGCGACGTATACCACATAAAATTGTTTCAAGGTCAGTAAGCACAACCAGAATTCATACATGAGGTGCACCGGATTATAAGGTGCACTGTTGATTTTTGAGAAAATTAAAGGATTTTAAGTGTGCCTTACAGTGCGGAAAATACAGTAAGACTTTTAATTTATAGCACATGAGTACCAGGATGTGAAGGTAAGGAATAAACTCCGCTCAGTCCAGAATCAACAATCCAGTGTGGTGAACATGACATCACAGTTCTGCAAGCACCTGCAAAAGTGGCATGCTTAGCTTTGTTATATGCAGTCTATGATCTCGGCCACTCCGCCTGAGAGTCACACTGCTATCGTCCAATCAAAACCTGCAAGTTCAGACAAATGTGTGGCGGTATGCAATAATTGGAACTAATTGGAAAAGCATTATACATTCAGAATTGCTGTTTATGTCCCACATCTAGACACATCAGCAGCTTGTCATCTGGGCACTCGACATTGTCTAATATTACTGCAAATGAGCTCCTTCCAGCTGTGCGTGAGCAACAAAACTGGGAGAACAGGAGCGAAGAAGTCCAAATCGTGTTTCCGTTGTGCAGCAACTCCAGAAAGTTCACTAATTAGGCACATCTAGGTGGTTAATAAATCAAAAGAAAGCAAAAGGCCCCAGTGTTGGAATTCTCAAATCCCCTATGAATAAATGATGAAATATGAGACAGACAGAGTAATTATTAGCTTTCTTAAACATCGTTTACACACCAAACAGGCTCTACATAATGCATGGCGCTGATTTTAATGGCGCAGATCAAAGGGAATCAAAACCCCACTGGTGCCACAGTTAAACTGACTGCAATTAAATAAATCATAAACAAAGAACAGTCATGAAGCAGTGCAGAAGCCCTCAGAATTTGTTCCCAAAGAAGCACGCCGATAATAAGCGTGTGATCGGGTCCCTGTGGACGGCGATATCAGATTTGTAAATATTATGAAAACTCATTTGCAATAAAGAAATACAATTAGATGGATGGATCATGCCTGCATCGTTATGCTCGTTGCATCCGGACATTATCTGGCCTGAGACAGGCCTGAATTCAATCACAGCCCGGCAGCCATTTTAATGTCAGTCAATCAAGCAAGTAAATTGCTTGTATGGCAATCAGCTCGACCGCCTGCCAGCAAGTGTTGACAGCGCTGCGATTACTCTCCCCGCTCATTCGTTTCTAATGCCTTGCCGCTCTGCTGTTGGGGCGGTCGCAAGAGACGCCAAAGATCAAGTGCGTGTGGTTGCGCGAGCACGCTGGCTCGTGAATCCAAGCTTTCTGAATTCAACACCTTTGACCTGTCGTTCTGCAACAGAGGGGATGCCGATAACGAAATCAAACACCATCACTAATCTGTCTTTTTCTGAACTCTGTGTGTGTGTGCACGTTTGCGTGAGATGACAGTAGAGGGATTTAGGGAACAGTGGGTGGGAGAAATGAGCCAAGTTGGGCACTTTGAGCTGCTCTTCTGTGTGTAGGCACAGCCGCGCATGTATGTGTGTGTGTGTGTGTGTGTGTGTGTGTGTGTGTGTGTGTTGGGCTTCCGATATGAGGACAAGGATTGAGAGCTGATAGGGCTTGAGATTACAACAGAGCTTTCAATTTTCTATTTTCTGAAGGGCCCCACTTGTGCACACACACACAAAAACACATACAGCCACACAACACAACCACACAGATTATTGATCAGTCTTAACAAGCATACAGTAGGAGACGGATCACAACCAAAGACTGGAAAGACAAAACATCTCAAATAAACCAGCAAGGCGTCCCGGATTGGCAGGATTCCTGCTTTCTCATCCAAGGGGCTGACTTAATGTTTTATTTTCCTTGACATGATTCACAAAAAGGGAAAAAAAAAAAAATCACAATGTGTGTGATGAGCCTTTCAACATTCTGCCTCTAAACATCACTATATTTTACAACAGACTGTGACAAACGCTGTGTGACCGGGACAAACAAATCATGCTGGGCTTCAGGGAAAAACATGTTGAACAAATGTGGAGACTCGTATGGATGGTGGATTGACAGAAGAAACAGCAGGGAAATACAGCGGGACCACATGCAGAACATAGCGGTTTTTAAATATTTACTCTCCAGACTTACGAATCATATTACTGAAGCTGGGAGTACATGACATTAATGGATCTCTATGACCTAAAACATTTAGAAACTCCAACCTCTACATTCACTTTTTCGATGCAGTTTTGTGCATCGCATTATATTTTCTTATTTTGCTGACAACAAATGTATTTATTGCTTTTGTTATGTGCTTTGTGCTCCTAAATTTCTGAGAATTTGAAGTTAATGCCACTTGAATTGCATGATCCTTACGTAGCATACACCTTTTCAAGTGAAGCTAATGAGTAATGAGTTGCTGTTGCTTTGGTTTTATTGTTCACATGTCATTAAGAAATGTGGTTGTTGTATTCAGTTTTATATGCTTTAACATAAATTGTCAAAGACCAAAGTCTCCATTAATGCGCCCGACTATCTGAGTGAACTCGCTTTTCCAATGCAGTAGCTCTCAGTGACCAAGGTTGGGAAGGTTACTTTTAAAATGTATTCCACTGCAGATTACAGAATACATGCCCCAAAATGTATTAGATGGCGTATTCTGTTAAGTTACTCAATGTGAGTAATGTATTCTGAATATTTTGGATATTTTGGATACGCTTTTTACAACTGCGTGAATGTACTGTTGCTGTGTGATTTATTACTATTACTGAAGGTTACTCACCACCGAGCTAACATTGTTAGCTGGCATTAGCTGAGGTTATTTCATAGACTGCAGACTGTTAGACTCGATGGATAGCATTAACAGCCTGCTAGCTGCAAATAATCACGTGCAGTTCTTAAAGCAATACCAACTACATTTTTAAATCTTAATATAAAATGAGTAACAGTAGGCTGGACATTAGGTAAGGCTGCACTTTTTGCAGTGGTCTCACATAGGAAACTATTTCTGTATCAGTAATATGTTATTTCATTCTGTCTGCTTTCAGAACTGTATATGATTATTTGCACCTAGCAGGTTGTGATGCAACCTTCAGTAATAGTAATAAATCACACAGCAATAGTTCATCGAAGACACTGAAGTGGCACATAACTTCGGGTAGCTACCACAACTAAAACAAGGTAGTTGCAGTAGGCTAACATTAGTTTTTTAAAAAGAACTTACTTCCAGATGTTTCTTTAGGTTGGAGTCTTTTGATGCTGAGATCAGCTTGGTTACTGATCGTGGACTGATCGTGGACTTCACTACAAACAGAGTTTGCATTGCATGGTCAGATTTCGCCCATGCCTTTCTTCTTTAAATGTGAAGTGGTGTCAGAATTTCCAAGTAATTTCCGAGTAAGAAATGCATTCCTGCTGCCTGTCTTTTCATGCTCCTTTAGCAAAACCAGATGTCATACTGACAAACTCACAAACTAGTGGTATATATTGTTAATACTGTTACTTCATGAAAAAGAAGGCAACAAATCACAGACGCTTGACACTCTGGTATAATCCACAATCATGAACATCGAGACGGCCTACCTGGAGGAGATTAGGAACCTGGAGACCTGGTGCCAGGAGAATAACCTCCTCCTAAACGTCAGCAAGACTAAGGAGCTGATCGTGGACTTCACTACAAAGCAGGCGAGGAATTACAAGCCCCTCATCATCAGTGGCACACCAGTGGAGAGAGTGGACAGTTTCCGATACCTGGGTGTCCACATCACTCAGGACCTGTCATGGTCCTGTCACATCAACACCCTGGTTAAGAAAGCCCGTCAGCATCTCTTCTTCCTCAGAAGACTTAGAGACTTCCATCTGCCACTGAAGGTGCTCAAGAACGTCTACTCCTGCACCATCGAGAGCGTCCTGACGGGAAACATCTGCACCTGGTTTGGGAACAGCACCAAGCAGGACAGACGAGATCTGCAAAGAGTGGTGCGCTCAGCCGAACGGATCATTCAATCAGAGCTCCGTGACCTGCTGTCCATCCACACCAAGCGGTGCAAGGCCAAAGCTAGGAAAACCTCTCCCATCCCAACAATGGACTCTTCTCACTGTTGAGGTCTGGGAAGCGCTTCCGCTCCCTTAAGGCCAAAACAGAGAGAATGAGGAGGAGCTTGTATTTTTGAGGAATAATTTTATTATTGAACAACAACCATGTTCTCAATGAACCCAAAAAACTCATTAATATCAAAGCTGAATGTTTTTGGAAGTAGTTTTTAGTTTGTTTTAGTTTTAGCTATTTTAGGGGGATATCTGTGTGTGCAGGTGACTATTACTGTGCATAATTATTAGGCAACTTAACAAAAAACAAATATATACCCATTTCAATTATTTATTTTTACCAGTGAAACCAATATAACATCTCCACATTCACAAATATACATTTCTGACATTCAAAAACAAAACAAAAACAAATCAGCGACCAATATAGCCACCTTTCTTTGCAAGGACACTCAAAAGCCTGCCATCCATGGATTCTGTCAGTGTTTTGATCTGTTCACCATCAACATTGCGTGCAGCAGCAACCACAGCCTCCCAGACACTGTTCAGAGAGGTGTACTGTTTTCCCTCCTTGTAAATCTCACATTTGATGATGGACCACAGGTTCTCAATGGGGTTCAGATCAGGTGAACAAGGAGGCCATGTCATTAGTTTTTCTTCTTTTATACCCTTTCTTGCCAGCCACGCTGTGGAGTACTTGGACGCGTGTGATGGAGCATTGTCCTGCATGAAAATCATGTTTTTCTTGAAGGATGCAGACTTCTTCCTGTACCACTGCTTGAAGAAGGTGTCTTCCAGAAACTGGCAGTAGGACTGGGAGTTGAGCTTGACTCCATCCTCAACCCGAAAAGGCCCCACAAGCTCATCTTTGATGATACCAGCCCAAACCAGTACTCCACCTCCACCTTGCTGGCGTCTGAGTCGGACTGGAGCTCTCTGCCCTTTACCAATCCAGCCACGGGCCCATCCATCTGGCCCATCAAGACTCACTCTCATTTCATCAGTCCATAAAACCTTAGAAAAACCAGTCTTGAGATATTTCTTGGCCCAGTCTTGACGTTTCAGCTTGTGTGTCTTGTTCAGTGGTGGTCGTCTTTCAGCCTTTCTTACCTTGGCCATGTCTCTGAGTATTGCACACCTTGTGCTTTTGGGCACTCCAGTGATGTTGCAGCTCTGAAATATGGCCAAACTGGTGGCAAGTGGCATCTTGGCAGCTGCACGCTTGACTTTTCTCAGTTCATGGGCAGTTATTTTGCGCCTTGGTTTTTCCACACGCTTCTTGCGACCCTGTTGACTATTTTGAATGAAACGCTTGATTGTTCGATGATCACGCTTCAGAAGCTTTGCAATTTTGAGACTGCTGCATCCCTCTGCAAGATATCTCACTATTTTTGACTTTTCTGAGCCTGTCAAGTCCTTCTTTTGACCCATTTTGCCAAAGGAAAGGACGTTGCCTAATAATTATGCACACCTGATATAGGGTGTTGATGTCATTAGACCACACCCCTTCTCATTACAGAGATGCACATCACCTAATATGCTTAATTGGTAGTAGGCTTTCGAGCCTATACAGCTTGGAGTAAGACAACATGCATGAAGAGGATGATGTGGACAAAATACTCATTTGCCTAATAATTCTGCACTCCCTGTAAGACTGGACTCTCACACACATCACATCACCACAAGCACTCTGGTTTTTCTTCATGCACACTTCCTATAATTTATAATCTTTTTCTGCTATTTGCACATTTTAAAATCTGTAAATTTTGTAATAACCTGTAAATTGTAAATACTGTAAAACTATTGTCATTTAATGGTCGGGCATTGCATTGCAGAGCTACAAGCATTTCACCTCATGTCATACTGTGTATGGTTGTGTGTGTGACAAATAAAATTTGAATTTGAACCTTAAGTACATACGAGGAAATGGTGTTTAATTCATTTAGCAGAGCTTTGTTTGACCCGGACCATGAAGCAAGGACATCTTAATTTGTCCCTGATCAAAGGAAACAGGCACAACTCCAGGTTCCTTTTCTGCAATGTAGCCAGGTTGGAAAAAAGTCAGAGCTCTGTTGAGCAAAGCATTCCTTTGCCTTGAACTAGCAAAGCCTCTGAATTTCTTCATGAATAAAATTCATCATTACATACAAAAGTGTAGGACTTTAAAAGCTGCTGATATCTACTAAGACCCTTTCTCTCCTATCAGTTTTTCTGAGTTAACGTCAATAAATTCTTCCTCTAAACCACCGATGTGCCTTTTAGACCCCATTCTTACAAGACTGCTCAAAGACACTTCACCACTAATTAATGCAATTAATACAACAGGCTTTTAAGGTGGAGGTAATTAAACCATTAGTTAAAAAGACCTTACTTGATCCAGCTGTCTTGGCTAATTATAGAGCAAATTCTGAACTTCCTGAAAATTCTTTAACCTCTTAAGCCCCAACGTCTAACTGATCTTCTGCCTTTTGCCCCCATATTTGGGGGTGTTGAGGCTTAAGAGGTTAAAAGCAGACGTCGAATACCTGGAAAGGAATGATTTTTGATTTTTAAAGCTTTAGTCAGTACTCAGAAATCATCACAGCACAGAAAAGTTAAGTTTATAGATGTTCTTCTATCTACTGACTGTAGACTCTTCTCTGTGCTCGACCTGTTAGGCATCAGTGCTGACCCCAGCCCAGCAGCCAGACCCTGAACTTTAACTGGTAACAAACGCAGTGAAGCCTCTGTTTCCACCTGTTCATATTTTTGAAGTAGGATCATGGTGGCAATTGCTTTAAAGTCTCCTTCTGCTGGTTTTCATCTTTGATTTGTGTTTTCAGCTTTGTGTTCATTTGAACTAAGAGAAAGACCACATGTGTGGACTCACTGGGATAGAGATTTGAGTTGGTGTGTGGGACTGTAGCCTCAGGTTTACATTGATAAATGGTGATTATGAGACAGTCCATTTCAGGTCACTGTATGGAGAAATGTGAAAGTAATCCAAGTAGTGATGACTAGTGCAATGAATTACTTTTCCCTAAGAGTAATTTAGTAGTGCAAGAAAAGCGTTCCGGGTAATATTTGTAATACATTATGTTTTTTGAGTATGGACCGAAACACTGATCACAACAAAGTGGGGAAATACATCCAACATGCACAAACATTTGACCGAACATTTACACAGATCTATTTTCTTTGATTTGCTGCTTAGTAAAGGTGGTGGCACTCAAAGTGGAGAATCAATAAGGAATCGAAATCACTAAATTCTCATCAATTCCCATCCCTATATTTTATTCATTATTATCAAATCCCTCTAAAAGCTCCCAAAAAGTCTTTACTTGATCCAAAATGAGAGTACCGCCAGTGAGAAAGAGGGACCATAGTGTATGTGTGTGTATATATATATATAAACACCCATCACGCCCCTGCGGGCGGTTTATCCTTCAAGCTCGGGTCCTCTACCAGAGGCCTGGGAGCTTGAGGGTCCTGCGCAGTATCTTAGCTGTTCCCAGGACTGCGCTCTTCTGGACAGAGATCTCCGATGTTGTTCCCGGGATCTGCTGGAGCCACTCGCCTAGCTTGGGAGTCACCGCACCTAGTGCTCCGATTACCACGGGGACCACCGTCACCTTCACCCTCCACATCTCTCGAGCTCTTCTCTGAGCCCTTGGTATTTCTCCAGCTTCTCGTGTTCCTTCTTCCTGATATTGCTGTCATTCGGAACCGCTACATCGATCACTACGGCCGTCTTCTTCTGTTTGTCTACCACCACTATGTCCGGTTGGTTAGCCACCACCATTTTGTCCGTCTGTATCTGGAAGTCCCACAGGATCTTAGCTCGGTCATTCTCCACCACCCTTGGGGGCATCTCCCATTTTGACCTCGGGACTTCCAGGTTATACTCGGCACAGATGTTCCTGTACACTATGCCGGCCACTTGGTTATGGCGTTCCATGTATGCCTTGCCTGCTAGCATCTTGCACCCTGCTGTTATGTGCTGGATTGTCTCTGGGGCATCTTTACACAGCCTGCACCTGGGGTCTTGCCTGGTGTGATAGACCCCAGCCTCTATGGATCTTGTACTCAGAGCTTGTTCTTGTGCTGCCATGATTAGTGCCTCTGTGCTGTCTTAGTCCAGCTTTATCACACTGGTAGGATATTTATATATAGTATATATATATTAAATATTATAATACAGTGGGGCAAAAAAGTATTTAGTCAGCCACCGATTGTGCAAGTTCCCCCACTTAAAATGATGACAGAGGTCAGTAATTTGCACCAGAGGTACACTTCAACTGTGAGAGACAGAATGTGAAAAAAAAATCCATGAATCCACATGGTAGGATTTGTAAAGAATTTATTCGTAAATCAGGGTGGAAAATAAGTATTTGGTCACCTCAAACAAGGAAAATCTCTGGCTCTCACAGACCTGTAACGTCTTCTGTAAGAAGCTTTTCTGTCCCCCACTCGTTACCTGTATGAATGGCACCTGTTTGAACTCATCATCTGTATAAAAGACACCTGTCCACAGCCTCAAACAGTCAGACTCCAAACTCCGCCATGGCCAAGACCAAAGAGCTTTCGAAGGACACCAGGAAAAGTATTGTAGACCTGCACCAGACTGGGAAGAGTGAATCTACAATAGGCAAGCAGCTTGGTGTGAAAAAATCAACTGTGGGAGCAATCATCAGAAAATGGAAGACATACAAGACCACTGATAATCTCCCTCGATCTGGGGCTCCACGCAAGATCTCATCCCGTGGGGTCAAAATGATCATGAGAACGGTGAGCAAAGATCCCAGAACCACACGGGGGGACCTGGTGAATGACCTGCAGAGAGCTGGGACCAAAGTAACAAAGGTCACCATCAGTAACACACTACAACGGCAGGGAATCAAATCCCGCAGTGCCAGACGTGTTCCGCTGCTGAAGCCAGTGCATGTCCAGGCCCGTCTGAAGTTTGCCAGAGAGCACATGGATGATACAGCAGAGGATTGGGAGAATGTCATGTGGTCAGATGAAACCAAAGTAGAACTTTTTGGTATAAACTCAACTCGTCGTGTTTGGAGGAAGAAGAATACTGAGTTGCATCCCAAGAACACCATACCTACTGTGAAGCATGGGGGTGGAAACATCATGCTATGGGGCTGTTTTTCTGCCAAGGGGACAGGACGACTGATCCGTGTTAAGGACAGAATGAATGGGGCCATGTATCGTGAGATTTTGAGCCAAAACCTCCTTCCATCAGTGAGAACTTTGAAGATGAAACGAGGCTGGGTCTTCCAACATGACAATGATCCAAAACACACCGCCCGGGCAACAAAGGAGTGGCTCCGTAAGAAGCATTTGAAAGTCCTGGAGTGGCCTAGCCAGTCTCCAGACCTCAACCCCATAGAAAATCTGTGGCGGGAGTTGAAAGTCCGTGTTGCTCGGCGACAGCCCCAAAACATCACTGCTCTCGAGAAGATCTGCATGGAGGAATGGGCCAAAATACCAGCTACTGTGTGTGCAAACCTGGTAAAGACCTATAGTAAACGTTTGACCTCTGTTATTGCCAACAAAGGTTATGTTACAAAGTATTGAGTTGTATTTTTGTTATTGACCAAATACTTATTTTCCACCCTGATTTACGAATAAATTCTTTACAAATCCTACCATGTGGATTCATGGATTTTTTTTTCACATTCTGTCTCTCACAGTTGAAGTGTACCTCTGGTGCAAATTACTGACCTCTGTCATCATTTTAAGTGGGGGAACTTGCACAATCGGTGGCTGACTAAATACTTTTTTGCCCCACTGTATATATATCTTCTCTTCCTTGTTAAAGGATTCAATTCTCTTAAATCCAGAAATGAATCTAAAATCCTTCTCCTCACATACAAAATCTTCAATAATCAGGCTTCATCAAATTTAAAAGACTTTATAATACCTTATTATCCAAGCAGTGCACTTTTCTCTCAGCCTGGAGACTTACTTGTAATTCCTAGTTTTCAAAAGTAGATTGGGAGCCGGGACATACGGCAATCAGGCCCCTCTGCTTTGGAATCGGCTCCCAGTTTTGATTCAGGAGATAGACACTGTAAGATTAGGCTTAAAACTTTGTTATTAGGGTTTTAGTTAGAACTGGATCAGGTAACCCTGAACTCTCCCTTTGTTATGCTGCAATAGACTTAGGCTACTGGAGGCTTCCCATGATTCACTTAGTATTTCTTCTTCACTCATCTCTTTCACACTGTGTGTTTCTGTACCACTATTATGCTTAATGGTTACAATATAGCTCTCTCTCCTGTTTCTTGCCTGTTGCCTCTTTTCCCTCACCCCAGTCACAAAATATGGCTGCCCCTCTCCGAGTCTGGTTCTGCTGGAGGTTTCTTCCTGTGGCCCATGTGAGCTTGACGTTTTTCTTTCCCACTGTCACCAAGTCCCTGCTCGTAGGGGGCTGTTTAATTGTCAGGGTTTCTTTACCTTACAATACAAAGGAACTTGTAATTGTGAATTGGTGCTACAAAAATAAAACTGATCTGAATTGAATAGTAAATAAGCAAAGTGATGCATTTAGCAGCTAAAAAGTGCTTGGTAGAGACCAAAAACAGTTAAAAGAGGGGACTGTGATTATAAATCACTTACCACAGACTTAACCTATACCTGCCCATTTTAAGTTTTAGAAATGTTGCTTTTTTATTGTCATGATCATAATTTAACATTTAGCTGCAGGCATTCAGCTGCCCTGCTCCCCAAATTCGGATGACACTGCTCTTCACCATAGTGGAATAGCACACCCTGTACACATGTAAGTGTCTACATGGCTGCCTGATGTAAATGTCATCATCGAAGTTCTGGGTTCTGAACATAAAGCTCCACAGACGCTACACGCCAAATGAGCATTTTTCAAGCATACTCCAAGTGGACCTGAACATACTTTAACAAGAGCTACTTGTCCTTGTCTGAGTCTGCAAGCAAGTACTATCCCAGCCTTAAACAGATTAAGCTTAAATGACCAACAAAACCACCTCTCAAACACTACTCATGGCTACAAACCAGAACCTCTAGCCATGTAGTAAGTCTTGTGCACTTGGGGACAAGCTAAATGCTCTCTTTGGCAGGTCTCCATTGTCTTTCCTTTCTTGTGAGGACACTGACAAGCTAATAAGGAAAAAGGAAGAGGCAGATACACACATACATACACCTACTGTAGCCTGCAGCTCTGAAAGAAAGAGCAATCGGGGTGATACATTGGCAAATGTCAAACAAGGATTAATGGATTAATAACATTGTTAAGTATCCTCCGAGTAATGTCTGTGTTGAAGTTTCCTATTTTTTCCAGCCCTCCACCCCGGTCTTCTCTCTTCTTCACTGCACTAATAGGGAGTGTGAAGGGAGCTGGGGATGTTACGAACCAATCTCACAGACAAAAAACTCTCGGCAGAATTTAATCTCTCCGTCCTCTTTCTGTCTCCGTCTGACAGCACTGCTCTCCAGCTTCTCACTCTGCGTGTGTGTATGTGTGCTGTGTTCCTCAGCATGGGTTATTGGGGCTTCCATTAAACCACACTCAGTGTAATCAGCATAGAATTATGGGTGCCGAGGGCAAAAATACTCTGTAAGCCTTTTCTAGGTCTGTTTAAGTATATTAATGTGGGTGTATGTTGCATCTGCATCCATGTGTGTGGTTGTGTATTAAGATGAAAAACGGGCATTTTCTCCATATTAAGATTTTCTTTTCTTTCTTTTTTTCTTTTTTTTTTTACACTGAATGGACCTAAAGCTCGGCTGCACTTTGCTCAGGCCAATTAAAAGATGTAAGCGCTAATGGGAGAGCTACCTCTAAAGGGGCTCACCTCACTCACTTTCAATAGAATCCTGTGGGAACTTAAACAATGTCATTGAGGCAGCTGCTTATTAAAGTCTTTCATGTAACAAATGTTTTTTGAGAAACTCGACCAGCTCAAACGACAAACCCCAGAGGAGACCTTATTCAACCTCACGTATTGACTTGAATCAGCTGTAATATAGCTGATGGGACAAACTGTGAATGAATATGTGTGACTTATATTCTATTAGCAGCTCTCTACTTAAAAAGATTGACCTTAATTTCCACGGGGAATGATAAATACACTAGATTTTAGTTTGGCCTGTGGCCTCCTCACACCTCCTCACGTCTCTTTGGAGGATAGAATATGACTTCACACTAATAAGCCCATCTCTGACACAAACTTCCGTCTCCACTTCATTGGCCACATTTACCATCTCCCCTGTTTTGATTTTATCATTTCTATTTCCTTCTGTGGCATCATAACTTTAAGATAGAAGCCAGATGACAATGATGATTGGAGCTCAGACTGCATGATGATTGCCAGATGATTACAGATATGCTATTTGCATTCAGCAGCTGACTGCTCAATGGAAAGATGGTGCCACACCTCAGTCACTGGAGCCGTATGCCCATAATAAATACACAACAGGCCGTTAAGACAGAAAATTCAAGTTGTGTCTCTTGCATACCAAACATGTTGAGGAGATAGAGAGCCGTGAGAGAGTGATACACTATAGTTTGGGGAGCTCGCACTGCTGTATAAGTCAACTCTCTCGGCTCATCCGCAGGGAAATTAACTGTGGCGACGCAGCATTACATGAATTACTAAGGTAATCCTGTACTGACACTGTCCTAATCTGCACAGGGATATACAGGATCAAATCGCAGTCTGCATATTTCACTGTGTATATAACAATACTGCCAGGTGGTTCAAGGAAATAGCAAAGCAATATACACAAGTGTGACAGGGATTTGAACAAGTCCTAGTCATTCTCCTGAGTCTAAAGCCACGCCATCACCTCGTGAAGCTGTAATTAGGCACAGCAGTGCTAAAGATGAGGTGTGATGAAGTTCTGACAACAAGTTCATAAAAAACAAAAAAGCTGACCTGATTCAAATTTGTCCAGCCGCCTATTCAAGGTCATCTTCTTTAGCTTTGAGTGCGACCGCTGTTTTTACAGTGACCTGAAACACCTGAATAATCATTGCTGGTGATGAAAGCTGGGGCTCAGGTTATGACTGAAAGGTTTTCAGCAGTTTTCTGTCAAAAAATCCATGTTTTTATAAGCCCAAAGGCAACACGTCAGGTGAAGAGTACGACCAGGAGAACACTTGTGATTGTGCACTGTGAATCAGTCCCCCTGGGTACAACATCCAAACATGGAGTTCTGCTCCAGCTTCCTGAGCAAGGACATAAAAAAGAAATGATCTGAACTGTAGTACGTGCCGTCTTGTGCCATCTCAGAGTAAAACCAAAAATAGATAAAGGCAATCTTCGAGCACCACCTGGATCACTCATCAGATCTTTTTCCCTTTTTAAATAATCCCAAAAATTAAAATTAAGTACCTAATCTTCAGAAATAATACTGGACTGTGCAAACGTTTTTACGTAGTAGCTTAATGTAACTGTGCTGCTAACACTTCAAGATATTCAGTGGTCCAAAAATTTCAAATGTACAGTGAACAAAATGGGTACTGAGTAGCAACCAGTTTCACAATAAACTGAAAATGCTGTTTTACATATTTGCATGAACATAAACAAAATTCACTGATTCACTCAGATTGTTAATATTAAACATGTCAAATGTTTTTCGTTATCACTATCAGTCTCATAGCACGCTAACATTTGGTAACCAGCACACCGTTGCTTTTTGTCCTGAGGCAACAATTTGTGCAAATAATTGCTGTTCTCCTGAGTCTCCATATCAGTCCCGTGAAAACAGTAATGTTCTCACAATGGCAAAACACATAGTGCGGTAAAAGCTTCCACAAAAGGTTGGAGTACTTCATTTGCTTATTTTTCAATATTTGTGTGGATACATTTTGGCAACTCATTTGCGTCACAGCCAGACGAGATGCAATTTCAAGTCGCAGCACCTGGCAGTCAAAATAAAAGCTGAAGATGGGCTATGGGATGTGTTTGTAACTATACTTTGAAATGCCTTAAAATGTGTTGCCGTGACAGGATCTCTGTGAGGGATAATAATTCCATCATGCTAATGCATTTAGCACGTGTTATGATTTCTAAAAGAAATTAACATTCGTCGAGCAAGTATGGCTACATTATCAGTTGGTAGAAAGAAGTTGTAACACTTAAATAACTGTAAAAGAGTTGTGTAGTTAATAGAAGAAAAAAAAAGCTTTTGTAGAATTGCTGAAGATTTAAACTTTTATTCATGAGGGGATTGTGATATAGAGCTGACAGTCTATTAAGCAGAAATTACTTACTTGTGTAAATAGTATATCCATAGTCATCTTGTCTTAGTTTTAATGTCATCTGTCTTCTATCGCTCATCATGCCAGGTTTTAAAACATCAAGATGGCAACTGCCACAGTCTTCAGCTTGAGTCATTAAACTAGGACTTTACTAATCACTGGAGAATTAACGGTGGCTTCCTCCCTTACAGCAGAGAGAGTGGAGTCTGTTGAGGAGGTTTACTTTGAATAAAATGATGAATCATTTTACAGGTTTCCAGTGTTTGATTTTTAGCATTTAGCGTTTAAAACATGAGATAGCAAATGCATTGTGGATAGTTTTGAGTGTTCATGAGTTGTACTTAACTCATAACCTTTATTGGCCGTTCACTCGCTGGGCCTACGTCCTCATTTTAGGTTTAACAATGTTTTAGTAGGTAAAGGTGAATGGCTTGGACATGAATTGAGCTGCGGTTTGGGGAAGGCCTCACAGATAGATCCCCTTGTACTAAATAGAAGTGAAGAAGTTAAAGGATTGAAAAGGGGAGAGAGGGTGAAACAAGTAAACGAGAATGAACCGCTTGTAGAACTGGGGGAACATATATAGATGATAACTGGAAGGAGCGTGTTTGGAGGCGTGGTCCCGCTCCGATACTTTGGTCGCGTCTGAATTCATGGGCTGCATCCTCCTGAGGAAGCATTTGCAGACCGATTCAAGGAGCAAGGAGCAGACGGCCGAGTTTATTAAACTCCACCGAGACAGCGGTGACGCTAATCAGAAGGCTAGACCATCCAATTCCACAGCCGTTTACTGCCGGCCTACCCGACCTTCTGAGGACCCGGCCCCTCAGGAGGATGCGGCCCATGAATTTGGAGACGACCCCTATCTCCAATTGAGCGTAATAGTAAGATTTTTCTATTCTGGCCTTCCTGAAGTATGTATGAAACAGCACTCAAACCAAGGTATGTGCCACACAAACAAATAACTCAATTCCTCATTTACCAGCACCCTTTGCTGCCAAGTCAAAGACCTATTTTTTTTTACCATGAAGCAACAATGTGACCTGATAATTATGCCATATACAGTCAGGATACACATCAGTGTGATTTTGAGTAACCCTCTTGGGATCCACAGCATTGCTAAGACTCATATACAGAATGAATGATTGCATAATATTTCAGGAGATCCTCACAACAGCCGTCAAAGACTGTAAAGTATAAATGTCTGTATCAGATTTCGTGGCAATGTCATTGTTAAGGTGTTTCACCAAGGAGGAAAAATGCCACTGTGATGCAGTAGGAAAGGACAAAGAATTATCAAAGTCTTAAGGCTTTGTCCTCTGGGGACCATACATGCCTGCCCCATTCATGACAATCAAGAAAATGTTGGTTGAACTGGTTTGGTCGGGACCAAAGTGAAAGATCAAATGGTGATGCCATTCCTACAGCAACACATAGCACAGCGTGACTAAAACTTCACAATCTTTGGGTTGACAGCCACAGACAATGTTTCTGTGCTGCTGTTATAGGAGCATCACTGTCATGCAGGAAGAGCGGTGATATGCCGTATGTTGCAAGGTGAGGTAATTCAATATGACCACGCATTGGGCCTATGACACAGACTGATGTGTTAATGATTGTCCAATCCCTGCTCCTTTGGCACTGAGTGAATCACCAATATCAATCCTTTCTGAATGAGGCAGTCCTCAGCTCCCTGCTTCTCATTTGATTGACGTCTAACACTGATTAATAATGTCACTGGCGTCCAGCGTTGGCGGGAAGGTACAGTGAGTGTTGCTGACTGGATTCAAACAAAAGCAAAAGTTCTGTCTGTGTCCGCCTACAGCAAAGCGAGGATAATAAGAGAATGTCTCCATACTGTAGTAAAGACACTGATAGAAAGCAATCGAGTACAGAGACATGTGGGGAGATTATCACATCTTACCACGGTAGGACTGATGCTGATTCACACCCAGACATGGCGAGGGAAGGATTACTGCAGGCTTTTAGAATATCTCTTGAAAAAGCTCTTCAAAGACGGTATTATACAAAACATCCAGCAATATCTAAGTGCTCTTTGTAAAAGTCTTACGAGTGCCCTCCTCTTTGTAGCACTTTGTGTCTCACCTCCCAGTCTCCCCTTCTATCTGTTCACTGGGGAGGCTACGAACAAGGATTCGTCAAGGACATTTGCTAATTAGCATTCCCAAACACAAAAGCAACGCAGAGGTGAGGAAGCCAAAGAGCTCATGTGAAACAGGTGCGGCGGGGCGCCAACAAGGCCTTATCTCTGCCCCAGATGTGTTTGTCTCCTCCATGGCTGCGTGGTTAATGATGAATGATTTCCTTTCTGTTTAAACGCTTGTTGTCACATCCCTGTCAATGAGGCCGCGAGTTACAGTCTTGTAGGAGTAATGGGGTTGGCAGGGCTCCACGGTAAGCAGCTGAGAGTCACCGAGAGAGATAGGGGAGCTGTGGAAATGACATTCCCGAAAATGTCAACAACAACCAGCCTTCTGCTAACCTGCATTTTTTTAGTGGCGTGCAAATTCCAAGCTTACTCAACTTGAGCACCTCCTTTCAATAACTCGTAGGAGATTGTAATCTGCCTTTGACAAAGCTGCTCTTTTTCTGCAGAGAGAAAAAAGCGGCAGCTCTCTAAGTACTGACAGGACTATTTTATGCTTGTGCCTCTCTACATTCCAAAGGAAAAAAATACAGTGCTTTTAACTCCACTAATTTTTTTTATTCTACCTTTCATGTTACTTTGCAGACTAAGATTTCACATGCACGGTCTATAATTATCTCATCAAATCTAATGCACTGCTGTGCTTAACGGCCTAAATAAGTTGAAAGTAGTCTACGTCAACTGCATAAAACATGTAGAAAAAAGAAAGGGTTCTTACACTAAGTATTACAATCTGACATGGATACTGTCGACCCTGTGAGATTTGCCAGGGTTAGGTTCCTCGAGCGCACGCGAATGGTGAAAAACAAATTTTGGATGCGGTTAAAAAGTGCCTGTTTTTATAGTTTAAGCTGGAAATCTGTGTTTGAAATTGAATTAAAAATAGGCATGGGATTCTGTTTGAGGATAGCTGGTTCATTTTCTTATGAATTTGTTATGTTATATTGAATCAACCTTTGAAATGAAAATGAATGTAAGCTGTGAATGTACTATATACACATAAATAAAAACATTAAAAAGTAATTAGACTCAAAATGATGTACAGTACAGGAAAATGGGTTTAACCAGGCCAAATATCAAAAGCTGCGATGTAACTTCTTACAATCTATTCAAAAAAAAGAGCAAAGAAAACAAAATGAATTTATACGAAATACAATACTATTCCCTTAAAATCACATACGGCCCAGAGAGTGAGCTGTCTTGGTACACGGTATGCTCTCAGAATGCTGTCAAATAGTTTCTGTTTGATTCTGGGTTTGTTTGTTGTTTATATTTTCATCTGCGTGTTGTTCCTTATACCTCCAGTTTGTATTCGAGTTTGGCTGTTTGCCTCGGTGTTTCTTGTCACATCCTTTTGTGTGTTTTCATTAGTTATGGTTCTCAATTCCTGTTTTATTTTTGTGGCTACTTTAACAGCTTAGTTTATTGCACGTTGTTTTACTCCCTGTGTGCTGCTATCTTATCCAAATTTGTGGATTCAGTTTTGTCATCTGGACTTTTCATTTGGCCTGATTGAAGATGTCTTGGGATTTTTATTTTTTTTATATCAGCCTGCCCTAAGTCTGCATTTGAGTCCCTCTATCTGCAGTTCATGATGTTAAAATAAAATATTAAATATTAAATGTATAACAATATCAAACAAATCTCATTACCAATCCTCGCATAGCTCTCAAAGAGGTTTTTTTCCCCCCCAATCTTTTACCTTTCATGAATTAGACAGGTCACATTAAGTGGTAATTTTAAAACCAGTGAATTTTATTGTGACAGAAAGTTTTCCTTCGTTCAAACTCCAATTGTTACTTCATTATGAAATCATAAAAGTTTTTTTGCCGGCACTGTGTGCAGTGCCGGCAATAAAACAATATGATATGCAATAATATTATTCTGACAGGGGCACTTCAACTGCATAATGAATGCTTCTACTTTTGATGGTTAAAGTACCTTTTAATGATAATACAACTGAACCCAAAATTCATATTGTCAGAGGTGTCTGCATGATCTTTTTTTTAATGCACATCATTTTTTTTTTGTAATCTGTCATTATTTGAACCATCTCCTAAACTGAAATTATTCTTACTGTGATGCTCTTTAGTTGGTATTATGTGCATATTTCATTACATTATTCTTTCTTCAAATATATAATTTTAATAAGTGTAAAGTAGTCCTGGTAGCTCGGTATGAAATTGTTGACTGCACCTTTGTGATATTAAAAACTAGACAACATATAAACATTTTTAGACCTGGAAGAAAATCCAGGATTGTGGCTTGTGAGTCACAGCAACAAATTGAAAAGAAGAAAACAAATTGTCAGTTGTATTACGAGTTAAGTGCGCAAATTTGTGTCTTGTGCTTCATTGTGCTGGATAATAGCGTCATAACTGCACGTGTTCAATATGCACATGCTTGTGCCGTGTGAGCTGGATGGTATTTAGAGTGGTCAGCTTTCTTTAATCTGTCCTTAAACACCCCGTTAAGCTGATGTTAGTTACTAATCACAACCACGTGTAACTTACAGAGGGGGAAATGATCACTTGATCTCCAGCTGAATCATTTCCAAACAAATGAACAGTGTCTAATTTTTCTGTTAGTTTCATTGTAATGTAGAGAAACAGAATATCAACCTGAAACTTAGAAGAAACGCATTATGTAAAAGGTCTGAAGATCACGGGCATCTAATACTGAGACATTTCATAAGTTACTCTGTATATTTTGATGATATCATGTACCACAGATAATGAAATATTCAAAGTCCCAATTTTATTTTTGAGGAACATTATTCTGAAATAGTTTCACAGTTTGCAGACACAGTTTTTTGATTCGCTGCCTATCTTTACTACAGAGAAACCGCCTCTCTCAGATGCTCTTTCTAATTCCTCAATCATGACCTGTTGCCCTTTGCCTAATTAGTTGCTTCATTTCTGATCAGGGTGTCACAAAATTAAAAATGAGCTCATTCTTTTTATGAAATGACAAAATGTTTCAGTTTGAGCATTTGACGTTTTATTTGTTCTGTTCTGAATAATGTATGTGTTTGAGATTTGCAAATCATTGCATTCCATTTTTATTCACATTTTACTCGGCACAGGGTTATATTTGTTGTCTGTTTTGATTTGAATTGTTGAATATTGTTTCATTACATTGGTATATGAATTTCCAAGCCTCCTGAGCCATGAAAAATATTTTCCCTGCAGGTCTACGCCTTTCTTCATCACCAAAATATACGGCATGAATGCAAAGTCTCATTTAATTATCTGACACTGAAAGCAGGACACAACTTTACGTCTCAAATATTCTATTGTAACAGAGTCGTGTTTGGCTAGTGCAATTGTCTGCAGTTGCTCACGGGTCTAATTTGGCACAACATCCAGAAAACTTTCAATCTGTGAATAATGTCCTTGGATAAGAACCACTCGGAGATAATGAATAATACCCAGCAGAGGATACAAAAAATAAATAAATTGAGAGCACTCACTCTAGCCTCTGTCTGCATGCAATAACAGTAACCTGCGCTGTATACACTTCAACATGAAAGGTAAACAACATACTCATTTGGGAGGTTATATTTCAATGTCACTCACTGCAGCATCCCAGGTTGAATATTATTATGAAAAATAATAATGAAAACAGGGGTTAGGGTGTCATTGAAAAGAAATAGGGCTACATTTAAAATGTACACACACACACACACACACACACACACACACACACACACACACACATAAATGGATTAATAAATTCTAAATAAGTAGATTGTTGCTACTCAAAAAAAAAAATCTTGAATAAATTTCAAAGATGTG